>NW_023607064.1:0-140001 GCF_013339745.2 Dermacentor silvarum | reverse complement strand
ACTGCTGAGGCACCTGTAGCTTCGATTGGTATCGTCGATAAAAGGCAGCAGAGAAAGCCGATTGTATTGCTAGAAACACGAGTAGCGGGTCCAGCTCATCTGGCAATGTATGTTCAAATAAGCTTGTCTCGAACCAGTGGTCCAATGTACACGACAAAAAGGCATTTCTGAAAACATCCATTTGGTGCTCCATAGAAAACTGCGCTGACGATAACTAACATACACAATACCTTCGGCAGTAGTCGTCCTCGTTCGACGTAAGCAAGCACACCGTTTCTTTCATTCCTAATGACGCTTATGTCAATTTCCAAAGTTTTGGTCTAACTTTCGTATACAGGACGTGTAGATGGTTGAAGGGAATCAACTTCAGTATTATACGGGACCATCAACTGTTTAGTGCTTACTCTAGCCCTGAATATTCTCATGCATACGCGTTATGCATGTCATTTCAACCTGCTGCTCTCTTAGATTATTCCATTTAACGAATTCCCCCCTCCCCCAAACACGTCTTGTTAAATAATCACTTTTAGATTTTACACGAAAGTGAGAAGCACTGGTGCTTTCGCGGACTGCTATAACTTATTTGAACGCCGTCCAAATTATTCCCACAGGAGGCATGCAATGGTGTCGCTCAATGTGGCTTGAAAACAAGGTGGAATGAATTTTGTAGTCTAGATGGACATTGCATTTACATGCGCATGCTCATAGTAGCGGGCGCGTGTGTCTGCAGGTCAGTGCATGGAAAAGAGTGTTATTAACTTCAGCGTATTGTAATAGAAATTCTGCAGAAACATATTTGCCGAGTTTCCAGTTAACCTGTTTCAGGCATTCCAACGCTAATGTGCAAGCATGAGCTTTCTGAAATTTGCGATTGCGCCTTTTTGCTCGTAAACGCGAGCTTCAATTATGAGCGGATTTCTCCTTGTAGAAGTTTCAGGCTAGATGGCGTAAAATAATGGAAATAAAAAGAAGAAACGCACCGTCGCCGATTCACGTAATTAAAGCGTGGTGAAGAAGACGTTCATAAGACAGGAAAAGTAGATATTTCAAGAACGACTTTTCGCGATGTGATGCTCATTCAGATGGTTCGATCGATACAGCTACTGTCCATGAATATCGCTCAGAAATGCTTTAATGGAACGCTCAAAGACACAGTTCCTTCCGCACAATTGAAAGTAAGAAGATGCAAAATAAGCACAGCACTCTGCCAAAAGTTCTTACCACGCTTTGTTCATTGACATAGTCCGACAAAACTTTCGTGCGTAAATCTGCACAGTGCCCAATCTGCTTTTAATCGAGCGCCAACCGAAGTGCCTCTACAAAAATGCAATATAAATAAAGCACCGAAAAGAGTTCTGCCACGTATTCACGTAGCGTTGGGTCCCTTAAGTGCAGTTTCGGAACGATAGCCGAGAGTGTTCTAGGACGCTCCATATGCACGGTGAAAAGCTGAAACCGCACTTCCAGCATCGCGATTGCTAACACAGATTTCGTTTTAACCAAGCAAAAGCGCGTGACGTTAGAATCTTTTCTGCTTCTGGTCCTCTGCTGTACCAAGGGCGACTATGTTATAAAAGCTGCTGCTTAGACTACTGCGACTCATAAAAAAAATAAATAAAAAAAAAACAAGAACTAACTCGCTTCTTCGCAATATACCATAGGATGTCTAAGTTCTTTGCCACGCCACCAACCCATTACGGATGTTAGCTATGTGCATGCTTTATTATTGTATTTATGGATTTTATTTATTTATTTTACATACTGCAGTCCAGTGTTGTACACGTTCCTCTAAAACAGGAACGAAAGCTCGTTCCTCGTTGCTTCCCAATATTGAAACGAGTTCCCGTTATAAGTTTCTTTAACGCGAAAGGAACGCGTTCCAGTTACACTTCGAACATTGGAACGTGTCGTTACATTAACGCTACATTTTATGATTCTTTAATTAACATATAGTGCCAAATAATCTTGAGGCGAAATAAAGTGAGCAATTTAAAACTCACATCGCACTACGTATATTATACGATTTTGAACATCGCCGGCAGCAGATTATCTCGAAATAAAAAGAATCCAAGGAAACGCTCCTATAAGAATTTTTTCAGGGAGCACCGGACATACTTCAAAGATGTCTAACTGCAACTTTGGGGCTCGGCTATTACAAGTGCAACACATATGGCACTTTCCACTTCTGTCTTAAATTGCGCAATAAGGATACTGCGCTTCAGATGTGTAAATAGAAAGTTACTCGCATGCACCAATATAATTAACTTTCTTGCACAAGAAACCATGTCGAAAGAAACAATACATAGGCGTTCAATGAATGCTAATATTGCACTATGAGTGGGAAAAAGAAATGTCCAGATCACATATGCGGAACTTAGTTAAGTCTCTTGTTTGAACACAGCAAGAGTTGCATCTCGATGTTGGTGCCTGACAGATGAGCCCGTTTTTCAAGCGAAGCTTGTATTGCCTCGCAAGTGTTGGCGGTGGTGGCGGTGTCACGCTAAAAGTCTATCGAAAACGTGTCGAAAACTCGCGTCTCGTTATCTTGGTATATACCAAAATTGGCATGGAAGGGTACGAACGTATGACTAACATTACTAATAAGTCGTGACATCGATAACATCACATGCTCGTCAGTTACGTCACTATTAACGATAATAAAATCACGTGTGGCGCATACCCACATTGGATATGCGCGTATGAGCCAGGGACAAAAATGAAAGGAAGGAAGGAAGGAAAGAAAAGAGAAAGAAAGGAAAAAGAAAGAGAGAGAACGAAAAAAAAAGAAATCACGTGTGGCTCATACCAGGGCCGCACATTTGAACTCCGCTCCCAGAGCAGATGCAGGTGCGGGGAAAGCTGCGCCAGCGCCGGATCACGTGACGCGCTCGACCAATCAGGGTCGTTTGGTGCGTCACGGGGAGGGAAAAGAAAGTAAATCGACTTTGAGAGCGCTCCTCCGGGATTCCCTCGCCTCAGATCCGTCTCGGCGTCCGGATGAAAAGGCACGCGCATGGTGCGTTCTGCCGAGGAAGAGGCTGCGTTTGAGCGACTGAGCCGCGAACTCGCTCGGGAAAGCGCTCGTCGTCGACGTGCAGATTTTAGCGTGAGGGGTTCCGAAGCTCAGGCGAAACGTCAGCGAAGAGCCGCGAACCGTAAGTTGCGGGAGCGCGATGTTGAGGCCAAACGTCAGCGAAGAGTCACCGACCCTGAGTTTAGCGCAAACGAAGCGAAACGGCCGCGACAGCGTCGTCTTGCCACAAGCTTTACTTACCCCCCTTTTCTCGACAGGGGAAGGGCTGGTGATTTTTTGTTAGCACTTTGTCGGTAATGTTGGAGAGCCGTTCCACCGAAGCGCTTGAGGGTACTGCCGTGTTGTACTTGAGGAAAAGTTGGTTCAATCCCTCGAAGTTCATCTGCAACAGCGGGTAGTCAACCGCAACCAGCAAATACCGCGACAGCTCATCCTGTGCCTCGGCTGGAAGGGTTCGGTGCCCGTGAGGACGTGAAAGACTGGAAACTCAATCCGCCGTGAAGTCCCTCGAGTGGCGCTGCGATCCTGACCTCCGGGTTCCTTTGCGGCAGGCCGGCATGCCGACATGGAGGAAAGCAACTACAGGAGGGAGCGTCACGTGACAATCTTGAAGCCTAGTAATAAAACATACAACAGAGATCTCCCGAAAAAAATGCCCAGCGTCACGTGACAGGCAAGCGGTAGTTCTTTGTGCCTCACGTGGTCGCCCATCCGTCCTGCGTGACGTGTCTGTTCATTGCCGTGGAACGTTTACAGGAGGAACGCCGTTCCCTCTGCCGTTCCTTCATAAACCTAACGAGTTACCATTACAGTTCCACCAAACCTTAATGGAACAGTGGCGTTACTCCGTTCCTCACAAAAGGAACTAGTTCCAGGAACGCGGTTCCGTACAACACTGCTGCAGCCCTAAACAAGGGCTGCAGCTGGAGTGGGTACAATAGAGGATTCACAAACAGCGAACATGAACGTGAATGTAAAAAAAAACGCTAGTTAGCAGAACGTGACATAGTAGAGTCAACTGCAGAAATAAAATCCTTATAGGGAAGTCCACCCTGCGCGCGCCGCGCGATGGGGACTCCCTAAAGTTTTTTACAGTGAAGTTGTATATTGCTATACTTCCATCTGGTTCAATGGGTCGTGCTTCTGCGCCAACAATAAAAATACACCTAGGCGAGCGTGGGCCGATGCCGGAGATAGTGCAATAGCAGGCCGACCCACGGCGGAGGGAAAGTGGGCTTCAAGCACTCCGCCTCTAATAATATTAAGAATAAATAATAATAAATAAAATAAAAAATCAAGATGCATTGTTTCAAGTCGATGGGTATACTGGATCTGTTTGGGAACAGCACATGCACTCACGAGCAGGAGAGAGAGAGAGAGAGACAAAACTTTAATGATTGTCCTTGCTGGGGTCATGGGAGGCGGGGGCTGGAAGACTAGCGTTGCCATAAACGCAAAGCCCAAATTGTATGTACCACCATACACCCTTTACTCGCAAGAGGACAATGCCACCGACTGTAGGGATGTTTGTGCCGTAGAAACGAAATACGGAATGGTGATATCCACATTGTATATTTCTCCAGGCACATCCAAGTGTGATATCGAGAAGTTCATGACCACGCACTTCGCATGGGTTAGCTGTGATGACACTACCCCTGTGATCATCGTCGGAGACTTAAATGTGGACATTTAAAAACCATAGAAGAAATGGTTCACACAGTTTGTGCTAGAATAATTTCGTTTGAAGAGCCACACTAACCCAAGTCACTCAACTACTCAACAACGGTCGTGTATAGATTTAACTTTGGCCAAGATTCTGTCTAAGGTTGTAACCGAACCAATCAGTGTATATCACAGTAATCAAGAAGCTATCATCATGCACTACCATTACCAAAGGTTGAAAACAAATATATATATACCCTTGTCTAACCCTGTGTGATGTGCTACAGGTTCACTGGGCATCCACCTTCACAGAGTGGCATGACTGCTTAATTATTTTTTATTAAGTCGGTAATTATTCCCTCAGTCGATAAAACTTTGCGCACACAAATCTCGCTAAGAAAAGGTTCCTATGCCGATGCAAATCCTGAAACTATTGATCCCATAGTCCGTAACAAGAGGATTCACTACGAAACGGCCTGGCGCTTGCGTTGTTATAACTAGCGACGGAAGCTAGAGCAGCTGGCGAAAGCCTTCATGGTCTACTTTAAAATTCAGTACCTTATTGGCGCGTCGTTACGGCCATGGGTTGTCAATTATGAGACCTCGAAACATAGCCTAATGTGTTTTTAATTGCTTTCTTCACTCAATTTCCTTGACATTAACACTTATCGCTGCAATAAATTCTCTACGCGACAGCTGTTCACTAGAGTAATAACCGTTTACTAATGTTTATTAATGGTGGATGCATTGTTTCTTTACATTCGTTAAAGGGAGAAGTTTGTCATCTCTGCTGAACATTCGTAGCTCTAGGAACCATTTCATAGAATTACGGTTGGCACTCCCTAGACCCACTGACACGATAAATGGCTCGAGACGCGACTATTACGCTAGCTGCCAAAATCTTGTGCATGTGTATAAACAACGCACTAGGGCCGGAGTAATGTAATAATTATATCCCAATGCTATCCCTTTTTGATCTTCGTCAATGGCACCAGCGGCGCTCTGCCCACGTTATCACCTTGATTGGCCGGCTGTGATTGGCGGATGATATGAACGGAATAGGGTTAAGCGAAATGAATCCAGACGTCACATCGGCGTAACCGAGCCCTGATTCTGTAGTATAAGAAGAGACAGCTAAGGCATCACATCGAAGAACGGCTGCAACAATTAATCGGACCTTAATATTGCATTTTACTATGAATTACTACAAAATCACAAATATTCTTTATCTCTTCCGTTTCGAGAAGTAAGACAGAACAAGTTTGCACTTCAATGAAGTACAACACCTAGAAACACCAGTTAACTCACTGGTCCACATTTAGCTTTAGCTATCACTCTCCACCACCAGCACAAATCAAAGGAACAGTCGATGGCCAAACGACTTTTAAGAACGAACTGTTTAGGCCTGCCGTAAGTTGTGCCGGGAGTCGCAAAACATCGCTGAGCGATGAGCCACATGGGTTGCCTAGCAACCACCTCGCGGAGCGGCGTGTGCTTCGCCTCCTGTCCGTGCCGTGCACATGTTGCCTTCACATGGGACGTTAAGGAGAGGGAAGGAGAGCATGCGCGCGGCACGCGCAATGCTCGGGAGAGGGAAAGAGAAAATGAGAGTGAGAGAGAGAAAGAAAGAAATTGTAGCAACACCTACGAGCTAACGCGCAGAGCTGCTGCCGACGCCGCCCGCGTTTCCCCGTGTCCCCGTGTTCGCGCCGAACGCGAGCGGTGTGCGTGACTGCAGCAGGCGCCTCTGGCGTCAGCTCGGCAAGTTTCGACCAGCCATGCCCCGGCAAGTGTCGAGGCGCTGCTTGGCCGTGACGTCACCGGGGAGATAAAGTTCGGAGCCGGCGCGACGGCGGCAGAACTCTCGTTGACTGTGTGGCGAGTACATGTAGCCTTGACATGGGACGACCAAAGAAGATCCGGACACCCGAAGAAGAAGCCGCTCATCTTGAAGCGCGTCGCGCGGCCATGCGAGAATCTGGGCGCTGGCGGCGAGCCGATTTATAATACCGTGCCTAGCACCACTTAGCATTTTCTAGCAGAACATAGCCAAGCCTAGTAAAACCTGGAAGAAAAGCTAGGTCGATCACCAGCTCCGCTGTTTACTCCAGCCTTGCACCACTATAGTGCAAGCTGCCCACGTATTTAAAAAAAAAAATTTATACAGCCGCTAGTTCTGTGCTTCAGATGTTCTAACCTGCATGCACATAGCATGCGCTGGTAAAAAAAGAAAGGTTTTCCGGCAGCCCTTCTTTCTCACTCAGAACAGATCGGCTGTGCCCGCACGCGGCTTTCCGCACACTTTCTCCCGAAAACACCGAGACACTTATTACGCTGGCAAAAACGACAATCCATCTCACTCATCGAGCTGAGTTTCTCCCTGAGCTCGCCTATAGACTCTGGAAGGTAGAACAAAACCGGTGCTTTTCTATCTGGTCGAAGTTACCACTCTTTGGATCTATGCTCCCAAAATAGCACCGCTCTAAACTCGCCCATCGTAACTCTAACTTGCGCGTCGGGGAATGCCTGCCGCTAGCTGTTGAGAACAAGGGGTCGGTTCTGACGCCCCGAAAGGTAGGGTACTGTTGCTGTCAGGGTCAAGCAAAATAAAAGCTCCAAGGAACAAACATTCAAAAACCAAATTTCACAATAGTTTTCGTTCAAGCGTTTTGGCCATCGACCCGCTGCCTGCACTAATAGTATGCCCAGCATGCCATTGGCAGGCTGGACATACTATTACTCAACTAACAGTTCTTGCGTAAGAACGTTTTGCTGCCTGAGCGGGGCTGCACGAGTTTGGTTAATTAATGATATTCTGCAAAAAATTAGAACACATAAATAAATACTGTTAGAACATCCAATATATTTTATATTACGGCTGCAAACTATGTCGTGCACATAATTATGTGCATCGCTAGGTCAATTTTGTTCACACATGGGCAGACGTACTGTTCGATTGAATCGCACAAGCGAATGCAGTTCTCGTTGCACAAGGCGCTCACTCTCAATTAAAGCGGCTCTTCAACTGCGTCACAATATAGCTCCGCAAAGCAACTCCATGAAATCAGCTATTCTACAAAAAGTCTTGCTGATCATTATATCATACTCTATGCGAAAGCGATCGGAATTACTCATGGTTGTCTGACTAGACTCTGGAAAACAGGTAAACAATTATCATTGCGCTGAAAATATTTAACACCGAATATAGAGGAAAATTTTGCTGCAAACGTATAAACATGAATAGCCGGGCAGGTACACGTATATACAATGATAAGTGTTTCAGCAAAGACCCATTTCAATGGGCAAGTTCGTTCGCTTTAAGTCCACGAAAACCACCCAAGTCTACCAAGGTCATTTCGTCTACCAAGGTCATCATTACACATAAAGAGCTAGAGTATCGCGAAGACAAGCCTTAATTGACTCCTGCTTCGCTTCGTAGTGAATCCCTTGCTTTAAGTAAATTGCTAACTGACGAGGCTGTAGGCATAGGAGTTGCTGTATGTGTGAAACAGTAGCTCTGCAGTAAGCGCTTTCACGTCGGCACACTTTGAAAGCCCTAAAACAGGAAAGAAGCGTCGGTAAACAAATTTCCAAGTACTTGAAATAGCTTTGAAGTGAGATACAGTAGCCAGTTACCCTTGTCCTGCAGTGGACATGAATATAGGCTGATGATGATGATGATGACAGTAGCCAGTTATGGAGCTCGACGTAAAAAAAAAAAAAAAAACGCGAATGTAGCTAACCGTCCGTAAATGACTGTTTCGCTAGCTAGACTACCTCAAAAGTAATCAGATATATCTAAGAAAGAACAACGTAGGCAACACGGCTGGGTAATCCTGTTGCAAACAGGCAAAGTGCAAGACCAGCACGAAACTTCTAAAAACAGCAGAGAGTTATGCGTAATGTAACAACATAAGGGCCCTAAAGAGCGTAAGCAAACGTAATATAACATGGGAAGTTGAGAGCGCTTCGGTATATTGAAACAATTACTCCAAAATACGAGCAATAATTAAAAGGTTATTATATATTTTTTGCACCTGATCGATACCTTTGATTGAAATATATCTCAGAGGGAAATATCTGCTTCGCAAAACCTAACGCAAAACCTAACGCAAAACCCATATTAACGATTTCAATAGCCGGGGCGAGTTATTTGATTGGAATAGCTCAGCAAACCATTGACTAATTAATTATTCACCATTTATTTCTCACTCGAGTAACACTTTGTTTCTTTACCTTCAGGGAAAGAAATAAAGGTGGAAAAGTTTAGTTTCTCTTGATATGGACGGGTGGTTGCAGTTTGCGACGTTCAACACACGCACACATTTTACCGCCATTAGGCAATCAAATTTATGGCCTGTTTATTAGTTCTGCTGCGGCGTGTGCAATTAGCTCGCTCGCTCGGTCGAACACGCGATCAACATTTGCGCCTAGCAAACTACTAGCGATCGAACTGTGCACCTATCTTAGAAGTCAATGAGATACAGGCCAAATTTCTTGCGCTTTACCAGAGCGCAAATCACGGACTAACACTAAATTTCGCTGTGCTTAATCGTAGTTTGGGCCGCGCCAGGCCTATCTCACTATAATGGAGCGCCAATTAAGGACGCCAACAGAGAATACCAGCAGCTCTTGGACCAAAGAGTGCAGATGCAGGAAACCCCAGTCCCTATCACATCTTATTTGATTATTTACCATGGTCATGCCTGCACGATAATCAAAGGTGAGAAGGATCTCTTTGAATTATTTGAAATTTTTGTTTGCTAGTACCCACTGTACAGCGGCACTTTCCTTGCCTCTTTCTTGGGGTTCTGAGTTCGTCGTTCCTTCGTTCAATACATATATTAAAATATTAATGTTTTTTTTTTACTTCGAACACTTTTATTACAAAGCCAAAAATATTCATTCAAGTTACCTGCCTTTGCCGGCATTATTTGTGAGACAAATAGCAACTAATAATTGAATAATAGAGGTAACTATAATGTTTAAATTAGTTACATTACGGCAGACGTTTATAGTATAGAAAGGGGGGGGGGGGGCAGCTGACACGAATCGTCATAAAAATCTAGTTCCGTGTTCCTACATTTGAAAATGGCCGTGTAGATCGAAATAACTTGCCGTCACACTATTCGTTCAATTTACCTGATTACGCATGGGACACCGCGAAGCGCTTCTCGTGGCGCATCCCTCCTGTAACGTTTAATGGGGTGGCGCAAATTGAGGCTTCACTGCACCGCGCGATAACGCTGTCAGTCTCACCCCCTTGCTGCTGAAGTGACTGCATGTTCAAGAGGGAGTTGCGGAAAGCTTTAATTCGGAACAACGGTGGCAAACTGGAAATCTATCTTCCGGTTAACATCCCTGCCTTCCGCTTCTCATTTATCTCTCTCTCTCTCTCTAACCGGAACAAGATTGCAGAAAAAGCAAAGCATAATTTTACGCCATGCGTCTACGAAACGGAAAGGTTAGGCGAAGAGCCACGCTTCTCGGTGCCGCGTGGGTAATCGGGTTTCTAAATAAGAAGTTATCACCGTCATTAGTTTAATTACTGAATGGATTGCATTGGTATTTTTTTTGTAAATGATGTGATGATAGCGGCATAATTCAAGTTACTTCTGTAGGATTTTTTCTAAAGTGTGTAAAAAAAGAGACCGAAAGAAAAAAAAAAGAACTGTATGTACGAAGCATAAGCATATGCACTCCCAAAGAAAGCACCAGAAAACGGGCTTAGATAAATCATGTACGCGTATGCTGTCCGCCAAAGTAGTGCGAGAATGCGTACCTCGATCCTGCGTAATAAAGAAAATGTATTTCTACATAAAACCTGACACCAATAATATCGACTCTTAATATATTGACCAGTTTCCTTGATTTGCTTGAGTTGTTATTATTTATCTATTCAGTATGGATATGTATAAAATGGATATGTGCCACACGAGAATGGACATGTGAAACTGCAACATAAGTAAAAAAACAAGAACAAACAAGAAATACGCTTTAAATGTATTTTCACGTATGTCCCAATGTGACACAAGGGATACATAATTTGTTACCTTGCGATGCAGTAACATAACCATTGTAAGCGATCAGACGTTGCATAGGATGAAAGCAAACACAATTGCACGCGTCACCGTTAGTTGTACGGCATTTCTTTAACCACTTCCGTAAATCTTCATTTCACATAGACTCTGAAATTGCGTCGGATCTGCATGAATGTTTTTCGTACAATTTACTTATAGTGAATATGTTCTGTCTGTAAATTCTCTGGGTTGGTTATTTTTTAATCTTCCATCACTCTTTTTCGACCCCTTTCATTTTGAACCTGTGCAGTTGAGCACAGGAGACATAACCTACTAGCTCAGAGCGACCTCTCTGCATTTCCTATAATAAAGTTTTCATTTCCTGTTACCTCTATAGTTGGTCTGCTCGTCACTTCCGCGCGGCGGTGTTATGGTGCGTTTGCCCGTGTGTATCTGCTTGTGTGCACGCATGTGCATGCGTTCGTGTTTGAGTGAACGCGCGTGCGTAGGGCGGGGGTGCGCATTAAGTGAGTATGTGCGCCTGCCAGCTATGTGGTTGTGTGTTCATGTGTTGGTGTGTGTGTGTGTGTGTGTGTGTGTGTCATCGCATGATTCCTCCAATACGAAAATAATGTTTTGTCGCTTGTTCTATCGTTACTCGGAATATGTTTAAAGGCGAGCATGCCTGGACATGACTTAAAGCCGTGAGGTTGTTAGGGGGCGGGGCGTAATAATATGGTAGCTGCGAGTGTTAATGTACCAGCAAATGAATATCCAGCTGTGATTTACAGATTGTTCACCTGTGACAATATTAAGCAGTATTTCGTTGAGCCGTGCTCCCTCATGGGCTGCAGAAGATAGCGCCAACCTTTCCCTTTCCATACGAACCACTTAATTACTACTACAACATTTGTGACTCATGCACTCGCTTTCGACTTTTCAGCTCTCGCTTAATTAACGCTCCTTACAAGGTACCTTTGTGGGTACCTTAGGGTAGGCATTGAGTAGTCAAAATAAATGGTGGAGCATGCTTATCGCCTGCTTTTCTCACGTGTTCTTCGCTTAGTACATAAATTGCAAAATAAAGAAAAATTACGATGATATTACATACTCAAGTGACTTTATAAAATTTCGTAGGTTCTTTCCGTGTCTCCCGACAAATTGATGCTCGCAGAAGTTTACTTTTTTTGCTCCTTTTCTTTCACTGCAAGTGTGCTCTTAGCAGCCGTCAGTATATACAGCGCTACTGCCCGCACAGCGCAAATACTGGAAGCGCTTATGGAAACAGTGATATTTCCGGAAATAGCTGCTTTAGGATGATGATGATGATGATGATGATGATGATAGTTTTGCACACATTACGGAAGCGCGTTTTGTGCCCTAAATTAACAGCAAGTCACTGTAAAGTGGCGGCAGTGGTGGTAGTGGCAGAAACGTTTAGGAGCGCGACTTTATTGCGATAGCAATTATATGGACACTCCAAAGCGGAGTTCTGCCGTCGGCGTCGCCGTCGCCGTGAGGTTCCGTATGACGTCAACGGCGATGAAATCGTCGCCGCGCTCCGGACGCTGTATGTGCGAGTGAAAGGGCGCGAGGGACGCGCGCTTTCACGGGGATCGAACGCACGTCGGAGAGCAAACGCGCGTTCTGCGCCGTGCTCCCTGAAGGGCTGCAGAATTAAGCGTCTGTTTCCGCCTTTACAATCACCTTATATATATATAGAGAGAGAGAGAGAGAGAGAGCAAGCGCAACTTCTTCCGTCGCGCAAAAGGCTGTGGGGGGACGGGAGGGAGGGAGGGAGGGGAGGCGACGTTTAGCTGCGGCACCAAATGCGTATTTATATAAAAACGTTGCGAGGCGAGAAGGTGGGTAAGATTTCCGACGTTGCTCGACGAGCGTACCACTCTGATCTCGTCGAAAACCTCCGAGCCTCCCCCAGAGGCACCGGCAACAGTCACCAACGCCACGGGCGTTCGGTGCGAACGCGGGCTAAACACCGACACCGACGGCGTCGACAGCAGTTCTGCGCGTTGCTGGTCCTTCTGCATGTCCAAGTTTATACAGCTGATAAAACCACTATTCTTACTCCGTATAGCTCTCTAGTAATTTGCTATCGCAATTGATGCTTCGCCTTCCGGGCGAAACTGCGACATTTTCTTGTTATTGATTTTTGTCCTAGCGTCTTTTCTTCTCTTTTCTTTTTAAAAAAATTGTTTTGTAATTAGTGGTACTTATTTTTTGTCAATACTGCCGTTCACCATTATTTGTTGTTGTTTTACTTTAGCCTTCTTGACCCGTCCTTTTATTCTTTCGTTTCTCGTCTCTTCCCTTAAATCTTCCCCTCTACAATTTCTCTGTTTCTACACCTCCCTTTCTCAAGAGTAGGCAAGCGTTGTGCTCCCTTCGGTTTCACTTCTCGCTCTACCGTTTCCAGTATTTTCCTTTCAGTTCACTGTACACAGGTTTTCGCGTAATAATAATTTGTATTCGAGAGAACCCGCCTCAGTTCGCCCCTCAGTCGTCCTCCTTGAATCATGTCGCTAAGGTTTGCTGTTCACGGCCTAGCACCGCTTTTTTTTCGATCTTTTTTTATTTTGTCCAATCCGACCGCAACCTTAACGCCAACAACATTACACCTCACTGCGTTTCGTTCCATTGCTTAAATTTTTAGTTTTATACGTGGCATTCAACACGGGACACTTTCTTTTCCGAGTAACTTCATTTTAGGATGACCTAACACGTACACAATTCTTATTGGTGGTCTAATAAAAGTCCGGGATGTCGGAACACAAACTTGCACTCTAAGAACAGAACACAGAACACAAGTTATACTTAAAGTCGGAGAGAGAGAAACATACCGAAAGAGCAAAAAAAAAAAAAAAAAGCGCGAGAACTCTTCTTGATTTAAAACGGAATTGATGATTTCTGCAAAGAAATGAAGTAAGATATCCGTAGACTATCGTATTCGGAATTTAAGGTTTATATTCAGTTTACTGTGCTCAATAGGTATTGCGTGAAATATAATAAAATGTGCGAAGTTCTTTACTCGCCGAAAAAAGAAGCGTAAAGTTCAGAGCTCATTTCCCAGATTTTTTCATTAAACAGGAAAAGAAAACAGAAAACTTTTAGTAAAATTGGTCATTGCCAAAGCCTCTCTTTCTTTGATTATATTTTTTTATACTCTGAAAGGTACCGGTGCATAACTTTCTGAACGCTTTAGATAGAACGAGACAGCCGAGATAAACGAGAAATGGAAACTTGACTCCTAAATAAAAAGTATGACGCTACGACACAAGAGCGTTGTGCCCTATCTAGTTCCAAACAAAATAAAAGTTTACTCTGTGGTTGGAAATTGCCTAGCCAAAGTACTTTGAGCCTGCGATGCATTTAAATGTCAACGAACCTTTACCTGAAACAAAACAAAAGGTTTTCACTGCCAAGGGCTTGTTTTCTTTTTCTTTATTGGTCCATTTTGGTCTTTAGAAACCACAGTTTACTGTCCGACCTTTATTCAGGATTTATGACTCAGATCAAAATACATCGTGATTACGATCATACATCAAAAACCTTGTTGCTTACGTGGGGCGTCTGGGCACTGTGGTCATTATATATATATAATTCAATATTAAATTTTACGTCAACAGTATACCTGAATGCAGCGAAGTCATATACTTTGGTAAGGTCATATTGCACCCCTTTTGTAGGGGCCGGATGCTTATTCTGTACTCTACAATAATAATTTTTTAAAGAAGAAAGAAATACCATAGCGAATGTATATTGCGTCACGACCCTCTTATTGGTATAAGTTAAAAGCAAACACTGTAATTTTATTTGAAAGTGAAAGTACTACGGAGATCAACCACCAGGAATGAAAACCTCTTATCTTATTGAAAAAGCAAACAGAGCCTCTATTCCATTTTCTCTCTTGAATGTAAACAACTCTCACCAGCCCACGTTCAAGTAAATGTAAGAGACCAGCTGAAGTGAATGACACCTTTTTTTTAAGAGATATCTAGCAAACATCCTTTCTTACAGACCAATTTGCAGAGTGACGTCCGGTGGAGTTGCACACAATGTCATCAATGACGTCAGCGACGCTGCGGCGCGATTGCCCGAGAAGCTGACCACACGCGAGGCGAGAAAGCCGATAACAGAATAACGCGATTGCGAATAACTTAAATGCATGGAGTAGCAGCTTACTTGTATTTGGCAAAAGTATTTCCATCGCAGCAGTTCTTGGTCGCCACTTGCTTCTTTTTTTTTAAATTCAGATATAAATGGCTTCTCGGACCCATGAAACATTTACCAAGCATGTTGTCTTCTCGATAATGTCATGTTTGTGACTAGTGCATTAGAGGCCTAGGCGTTGCCATCGGCTTTTGCGTCAAGATATAATTTAAATCCTGACGAGTGTTTATCAAAAAAAAAAAAAGAATCTGCCAGTTGTTTTGTTATGAATACAGGAGAAGCCATCCAGCTCAAGCACCGACGAATTTAACTCTCAATTTTGCCAGTGATCTCAAGAGGGGAAGTGCCTCCAGCGACGCAATCGCGTTGCGAGACCGGACAAAGCGGAAAATATGGATAAATAATTATCTGGAACGCCTCCGCGTATTGTATTTGTCGAATTACATTCCTGGCAACACGCGTATGAGCCTTCGACTTTTCTTGTTAAGCCGCGAGCACACGTCTGAGCCTCACAAAAGAAACAAAAGAGAAATATCTAAATGCAATTGTGAGAGAGAACGAACAATTTAGAAGGCCTGTTAATTAAATAGTTCGGCACTGTTCAGGCGTTGCGTAATTAACATCCGACGCTGCAGCGTGGTCAGTCAGTGTGTTCGACAAGTGAAGCAATATTAATCTTACAGAATGTCATCCTACGTGTCACACAAATATATATATATATATATATATATATATATATATATATATATATATATATAAATTCCGTTATATAAACACTGTCACGATTGAATATTACTGTTCACTACAAGACGTGCATTACACCGCAACACTTACCTGTCGTCTTTGTGCACAGGTGCGGATTTCTCTTCTTCCTCGCCTCCAAAACAAAGTCCACTACCGCCGAAAGGGAGCAAATAAATTATCACTGTCACCAGTCTCGGCACTTCACAGTACGCTCAGCGAGGATTGGTACTAGTCTCTCTCGTTCGGCGATCTTTCGGTGTTCCAACGTCCCTTTACGACACAAGATTTTTTCTCTCCCCCAACAACTCTTCAAAAGAGATGACTGTTTCAAAGCCTACCTATATCACTGCACTCAACGCCTCAAGTTTGCATAAAACAACCACAGAGTCATCCAAGCGGAATCGAAGCTCGCTATGAGGAGAAGTCACGGATGCTCGCGAAGAGCGGTCGCACGTTGCGCTTTGCGAGCGTCGTCAGGCAAGCGCTGCCCAGCAAGCTGCAGAGGGGAGCAGAACGCGTCCGAAGCGTCCGGCGCGCGAGCGTCAACTGATCGGACCGTTCGTTGGCGCGCGGCCGCGCCCCTTCTCTGTCTCCCGCGCGCACGCGGCTAGAGAGCGTAGTACACGGCGGCCGGAAGAAGAAGCTGCCGGGACGGCGCTCTCGCGCTCCGGCGCCGACCGACGCGCGCTCGCGCGCTCTCTGCCCGTGCGGCGCGCCTTCGTGCGCTCTTCGTCTCCCAAGCCCGACGATGCTAACCGGCGAGCGAGCGGTCGACGCTTCCAGCGGGTCAGCCATCGCGTAATCACCCTGTGCTCGTGTGCGAGAAGCGGTAGCAAAGACTTGTACTGAGGTGCCCCACATCACATATAAAAAGAAGGAAATTTACTGTTTCCACCATTACCAAGCAGTATCGAAGCAAGTCCATGGATCAAGAAGAAAAAGAGAGAGAGAGAGAGAGTGAGAGTACACGATGACAAAAGGATGAACAGGTAACGAGAGCACGGGGAATATTAAAAAAAAGGTACATAACGTATACTGTTTACAGAAGATTAATCAAGTATATGTATACGTGGAAATTTCGTAGAGCTTTGAAAGGCAGTCTCTGTTAACTGGCACGGCCATAAAGAGATTTAGTGTAACATGCCGCGCCCCACCTCGCAATAACTGTCATTTCTATATACAGATGAATATACTGAAGGATTCATGGTTCTGGTTCTGTATTTACAAACGCATTCTTACGCTATAGAACTGTTCTAGAAATCAGGCGCCAAGCCAAGCGTGGTGTTAGGGCATGTGTCCGATCAATGGCAAACAGCTTTTACGAGCGGAAAACTTTGTGAATTGCATCACCGGGCTTGTTGAGGTTTATTGAGGCCAAGTTATTTCGCACCGTGCTTCTATTACACTTATTAGTTATAATTTTTTTAATGGTCTTTCGACTACCAAAGCAACAGCTGGGCATCGAGACAGGCTGAGTAGTCGAGGGTCTCGGGTGCTTAAAACGATGTATTTAAGTTTCTAAATAACGCGCAAAAAGCATTTCAGTAGAGTACTAAATACTGAATTCAGAAAACTAGGTCTTCAGTAGAGCACATGACAAGCAAGAAAGTTGTTACTTGCAAGTTACTTGCAAGATAATTTTTTTTCCTGAAGTTGAAAATAAATACAGCGGAAGTACATTATAATTCCTTATTTGCTCGCAGAAGGAGTTGCTTCCCAGTGTTGCCATCGGACAGGCTTCCTGTCTACTTCTCGGTGGATGACAACTTTTTCTGAAGAGGTGCTTTTGAAGACAATTCGCTCACGAAGCCCGCACTCCTTGAATTAGTACTCTGGTACTATGCTGATACTCTTCATTTCTTTCGTTGTTGCCTTGATACGTGCGATGTGGTCACTTTCTAAAGAAAATTGAAGGTCTAAATTGCATGCCTCTTTTTATTCAATGTTTATGTTCGTTGCGAGGTATACAGCATAGAAGAAAATAACTGCAACATGTTATCGGACCGGGCTATAGAGAGTGGATGTTCTGTGGTAGCTGTGGATCACATCGCTCAACCCGGCACGAACTAGATGAACGGAGGAAGGTGAGCGCTGTGTTCGTCTCTTACTGTTCAAATACCCTAAACGAGAGACAGACGAACTTTTTATTTCGCGACCGCGCTCCTTGCCCGAGTCGTCGTCGCTGGGAACACATCATTAGTAGAAAAGGCGATTTTGGACGCATTGGTGCCATTGTCTGTATTTTTCTGTTGATTGAGATATGTTCCTCGCTGCTGATGGACAAGACCACGTGAAACAAGAAACAACGAAATGCCTCTTGAATTCAGAGGCTGCGTGATACAGCTGCTCGAGAGCAGCCTGACGAGACCATCGTGGGTCAGCCTCGTAAAATAAATTGTAATATTATTGCGAATATCCTAAATAATCAGTAGTTCAAAATGTATTTATGTTGCAGGCAAGAATACAAATCGCCCAGGCGTTTAAAAATGGCAAGTTACTTTTGAGAGTATTTAGGAAGACGTAACTTTACTAAAGTATTCAAGTTACGTGGAGTTGTGCTAAGACCACTTGACAATATTAATCCATGGTGTGCCACTCCTCGGCCACGCACGCCAAGGTCGACTCTGAGCTATCGCTCTAAAATAGCGAGTGAGTATCATCATCATCATCAACCTATATTTATGTCCACTGCATGACATAAACAGTGAGTATGGCAAGCTGCAATTAACTAGTACGGAAAGAACTCACGTTGTGCTCCCTCGTGCTTTAAATTTTCCGATAAAAAAGAGGGAAGACTTACGAGAAATTCGACCCCGACAAAAATGAGAGATCTCCGCAAAAACGACTCCGAAAGTGCCGTGCCAAGCATCTTTAAGATAAAAAAAATATTGCGAAGGTGTAGGTGAATTGCGGTGCTTTTCCAGGCGGTATTTCGTCGTTGCGTTCGTGCCAGTTGCTGTGGCTGCACGATGGAATTTCACGACGTGAGATTTGGGCCCTCTTAACCGATGAAGGAGAATCCTTACTCTAGGAACGCAGCGCCTTTCGAAAACGAGCAAAAAGAATCTGCGGATCCCACGGCTTTGTGCACGAGAATCGGTGTCAATTAAGCGAAGCTTTCTTTGAGGTTTGCGCAGATGTCAAAGTAAATGTTGTGCGAACCTAACGTTAGTGAAAGTAATGTTTGTACGAAATGACAAAAATGATGTGCAACTTAATGCAAGCATAACGTTACAGACCCATTTGCTACGCAGTGTCTGTTCAAACGTAAAGTGATCACCGAAATGTAACATAATGTTCTAGATGCAGATGTAGAGCCTAGATTGTATACGCTAGTCCCAAATTGTTCACTTCACTTATTCCTCCACACTTGGCTGCTTCTATTACCAACTTATCGCTCACTTTTCTGTAGCCGTCTTGATCAATTTTCCGTAGCCGACTTCGTGACTTGTTGCCTCTGGTTCTGCTCGTCTGTTTGGTCACTTACCAAGTGGCAATGCCAGCAACGTGTACACGTGCGCGGACAGCACGATACAGTATAAGGTGTTCGCACGAGCCAGTTGTCTTCATAAAGCCCAAGAGCACCTTCCCTGATTCCTGGGCTGGTGAACGGTGGGGACGGTACCCCATCGGCATCTTTGTCTGGTCAGGGGACGATCGTCTAGTCGTTGCGATGCAGTTGACATTGCTTGTCTTTGTATGTCCTCCCCTCATTTACTCTCTCTCTTACTTCTATTCCCTGGCTCTATATACTACCCAGCGTATGGCACCAGCCAAACGCCGGTGGTGTTGGTGGTGGTGGTGGTGGTGGATTGAAGCAACAGGCGGGTTTAGCCTGGCGATGAAAGCCGGCAATTGTTTCGCCCGAGTGTCTTTTACAATATCACTGCAGTCTTTCATCATATGTCCATCAAACCTGTCTCTCTTAAGAATGCCATAAGAAGACGCTTTTCTGGTTAACATTCCTGCTTTTTATGTATAACTTCCGTCTGTCTCTAAACAATAGCACATACCTGCTGTTATTCATGGATCGAGAATGGGCTCATAGCCCGTGGCAATTGTCCAGGGTCCCATCCCCAAGGAAATATGCCCACTGGCACGCACCCTGCGACCCAAGCTGTCTGCTCAGCAAGACAGCATCAGCCAGCGCCTTCACTGTGAGAGAAAAGACAAAAAAAAAAAGAAAGCTTCGCTTTAATGCATTCAAGCTCATCGGAGCTACGTGATTCGCCTCTCGCTTTTAAGACCTCCATGCAGAACTCTTAAATTCTCAACTGTGGCTCGGGCGCCTTCTGTGGCAAGAACGTAAGATGACTCGTACCTGATTTCGCGCATGTGCGTTAGTGCGACGGTGTGCGTATAACTTCTCACTCGAATAATATATGGGCTTCGGTGAGGGGAGCCGCACTGTCCTTCCCCGATTCGTTCATAAATCTACTGGGTGTGAAGTTTCGCGCACTGCGGTGGAGGGCGAATATCCAATTTATCTTCGCTGCTCTCGCGGACGCCGCGACAGCGAAGACAAATTCGAAGGAAATGTAACCCGATGTTCCATTTGTTTAAGAGTCATGGTGCCCCAGTAGGTAACGGCCGTTCGCCAAAAGACCGGTGAAATGCGGCGCCTGTTTTTTTATCCTTCATTGTGCGTATATGTGCCTAACTATAACAAACATTTAGTAATCACAAAACAGTACCACAAAAAAAGGTGATAAGACAGTGTCATTTTTGGGGAAAGGAGCGAGCTCGGCTCCTGGACAGCTGGGCATTATGCAGCCGCTAGTGTTTCGCAAGGACACATTAACCAATACGCGAGAGACAGCTACACAAACTTAAAAAAAATGAATAAAAAATACGCAGAAAGACGCAACACAACTTGAAAAAGCACAACAGAGACAGAACAGGACACCTATCTGTTCATTGTGTGCACTTTCTTTCGTGCGATTGTTTTCCGAGAGATTGGCCAAGGTGAACGTATGTCAACTCACCTTTTTCTACAGTGTACGTGAAATGGTAGGCGTAGTTGCGAGTAGTTCCCTGAATGGTAACCCCAATCGGAAAACTATTTATTCGCCTCTTTCTCTTGATTCAATTCTACTCAAATTACAATTGTCCTTGTTAGGCATCAGCACTACTCAAAAACTGTAAGGCACTCGAAATCGAACTAGAGATCCTTTTTGATACTGGAAACGCACGTTCTCCCAATTTCTAAAGTGTTTTAAATGTTTTGTGATGTGTGGGCAGCTTTCCGTATATAATTGCTGTGGCAGTAATTACGCTGAAAACTCCGCAGTGGGAATTTTATAACATGGCGGCTGTAAAGGTATTGATGCATTTTTTTTCAGTAGAATTTTAATAGCTTTCTGACTCTTTCATTTACCCGCCCCCCCTCCCCGCCCCCCAAAAAAAAGAAAGAAAAACGCAAGAAGCTGCTATTTCTATGAAATTGTTCTCAAACGCCTCAACTTTCACTGAGCAGCTTCGGTTGAAACAATAATTGTAAACATAAAAAAACTTGCCGCATTAAAAAAAGTGCTGCTTGAATAATCACGTCAGGCAAATATTTTGATAGAAGATTTGGGCACCCTATAGCTCGATAATATTTTCAAAAGTCTAAACGTGCTAAGATGCGTATGTGCAGTTACTGAATTTTCTTGATTGCAACTTCTCTATTAAACTAAAAGTATCAAATGGCGCTGACAATTTCACAGGGTGTTTATATTAGTGGTAAACAACAGCTTGTATTTTGGGACCAAATTTTTACATGAAATTAATGTTTAATTATCGCTGGTACATTGCACATTTTAGCTTGACAAAGAAAACATCAGAGGCTGTTGGCTCCATGTTTACTGCACGCATGTAAGTAAAATTCTAAAAAAATCTAGGTTTCGAGGCATGCTATGCGATAAGAATCTTTTTTAATGCAAGGAATTCTTGTCGAACATCAACCTTTCTTTTGTTCTTGCAGGGTATCTGACCTTTTTCGTAGACCGATCTTGAAAGCAGTGCAGTCTAACGCTGCGGTTGATCACATTGAGCTAGGACTGTATTTGATGCGCACAGCTCTTATAAAACTCCCAGATAGCGCTCAATGTGACTTTCAGACCGGAAAAGTGCCAATGAAAAAATGACCAATCACATGACGATTGACACGTCCGCTATTGGATTCAAGGCTTGGCGCGTCTGGGTTTTTCCACAAGAGCGAAATGACGTCACCAATGACCCACATTGTACCTGCACCACTCTAACCGGTGAATCCACCAGATGAAACTACCAGGGATGTCACCAGTCACGACGCGGCCCGAAACCACAATTAGCGAACCGATGGACATTTTGTAATTATGTCAACGGATGTAATATGTCCAACTGTTGGTACTCTAACAAGTTAAAATTCTAAAATTGTATGTAGCCATCATCTCTAACAAAGCAATGCCATAAATAACATTTCGTCTTCACAACCTGCGGTGTACGCTTGGAATCAGAAAATTGTCGCGGTTTGCGAGTGGCCTTCTGGTACCGAACAACAATGCTTCGCATTACTTAGCGCTCAACTGGAATTGGGCATGGTTGCTAAGTTTTCGTTAAAGAAATCCATTTTCCCACTACTCAGAAGCGGAGTGCTGTTCTAACAAATTCCAACCTCTTACGTTGGAGCAGCAATCCTCTGGTTTTATTGCTATAGCATTTATCGGACACACGAGGAATATTTGCGCCGTCACTGTTGGCGTTGTTGTGCTGTCCTGGTATTGACGCGAATTCGAAGCCCGCGCGTGGAGTAGCACAACGCCAAAGCAGTTTAGAAAAAAAAAAGACATCTAGCAACTGCGTCTTGTCTTCTTTTCTTCTGCTCGTGGTACGCTCTCGAAATACTTTAGCTTTCTGCAGCATTGATGACGTCCGCCGAACGTGACTCGACTTCGGACGCTTCGAATTTTCCTGTTGCACCATTGGCGACTTCCCTTGCATTTTGATTCTCACAGAGGCCGACGAATAGTCAAAGGGTGCAGAATCTGGTCAACGGAAACCCATGCATTGTTGTGCGGCTTCTCTCCCTCACCCTGTCCCTCTTTTCTTTCTCTCAAGATGAAAGAGTGACCGTGAATACGCTTCTTCGCAGCCACAAAGCGACGACTGCAAGCTCCATTGATCAAAGACCTCTCAGCGCAGTCATCGGTGTTCGCTACCATAAAGATAACGGCCCTGACTCGCTTTATGGTCATTCACATTAGCAATGGACACGTACGGGCTGGTTGTATTTCTCTGTAATGTAGCGGAGAGTCTGCATTTCTTCGCTGATTTTATACACCATCCTTGTCCGTGACCTTCATGGCGTCTCTACAGACTTCTACAGACGAATGCATATGGGTTCAGCGTTGTTTTGGTCAAGGACAATGGTTGCACGAAGCGTTGAAACTGCTGGAAAACTTGTCGTACGGCGACGTAATATTGTATTACGCCGTGATAGCCTTTAGTTCTGTATGATTATTCTGCAAGCTTGGCGAAAAGAATTCCCACAATCTTGACTTCATTTCTGTTTGTTAAGAATTTCTGTTTGAGCGTAAAAATTATTGTATCCCAAAAGTAAGAGACACGTGAGATCGCACCTGCCCCGAGCATGCCCCTCTTTATTTGTAGTCTTTTGTGTCAACGATCAAGTCGGGTTATTCACTAGGGCGCACTATTTAGCCAAGCAGCACGTTCTTCTCAAGCACACATCGGTTAATTGTGCTTGACATCTTTGTGTAGATTTCAATACTGCGTCGTTTCGGAAATGTCGGATGCATCCTGGTTAAACTTGGCATGAATATGCATAAAGTGCGGATTGGAAGGCGAGTTTGAAATGCATGATGATTGCAACAAATAATTTCCGTTCCCGTATCAACATGAGGCCACGCGATGATACTAGCCGGCTGTGTGAGAAAGCAGACAAAGTATGCAGTGAGAATTGCCTGCAAGGCGGCAGTCTCCGGGCTTTCAGTGCATTTTGACATGTAAACACATGCTCCGAGTGCTTTTGCTCGAATCGTGTCTTTCTTGAGTGTGCATTGCTCGTTGATTTGGTATTTTAATCGTGTCATACAAAAGTACAAAGAAAACTATATACGTATCTTTACCGCCCGTTTGGGAGCCAAAAAGTAGCCGGTGCGTTATTTGTGCGCCATCTCCTTTTATCATAGAAAGAATATCCTTGTTGTCGCTGTTGTATTAAGTGATGCGAGCTTATGAAAATGGTCCATAGAAGGACCGGTGATCCCACAAACATAAAAACTTAACCCTAGCAGCTAAGACGTGTGATTAAGAAACAAATACCTGAAGAACGAAGGCTAAAAGCCAGACAAAATGTAGCAGGAATAAAACATGGTATAAATATAGCCCATAGTGTAGCCTGCCATAATCAATGCTTAGTCAAAGAGTGCGATAAATCTGCGGCACGCGAACGTCGAAATAATAGCGCAGATCATCCAGCACATCCGTATCCAGGTATTGCACGAAAACCAATTATAATAAATGTAACTTCAAAGCGGTTTTTAGAGCGAAAATCGCATTAGCAACCAGTCCCCAAGAGAAACTGCGTTGCACATGTATACATGAAGTCGAAGGCTTCTTTATGAACTCGCAGAAGGGGCCATATGTTACCAGCGCAAGTCACGTGTTGCTTTTTGAAATGGCCTGTTTTCCACATGGCAAACGTAATCTCTACGGCTGCTTCACTTTAAAACTGGCGCGCCTTCACAGTAAAGTTCTCCTGCCTTTCTCGCAAGATTTCACAATGCTTACTTCCAGGAAATCGCGCTAGCACGTGTCGGAACCTGCAAAAGGGAGGCAGTATGCGCAAGTGGTCATGAGTTTAGTTTAGGGCAGCATTGTTCACCCTAAGGCGTTCAACCCCTCGTCAGACTGCCTTGTTTTCCAAGCCAACGCGGCCTTTGGCCTTTGCAGCACATCAGTAGAATGAAGGACGAGCTTACTCTGCTGCATGAAACTAAATATAATTAGCGTCCCAATGAAGCTAGCACAAAGCTTTCATTATGCTTCAGAGAAGGTGAGAAAATCTTCTGTGATGAAACACTACCGATTTCTGCAAGATCTCCGGCTAAGAACTGTTGCAGTTCCTGGTAATAGACAAGCACCGGAAAACACAAGCACTGCAATAAAATATATCGTGTAAATACGAAGCAATGCGTCTTTTTCTTCTTCTAAACAAATATAAAACAATAGAATTGAAGCCAAAGGCAATCTGGCCATTATAGGTGCACGGTCGTATCCCAAATAAACGTAGCATCTTCACAGCGCCCATTCAATTAGATAGTTATATTACATAGTTATATAGTACAATATATAAGTGCACTGTGAAGATGTTACTTTGATTTTTTGAACGACAGTGCAGCATTAAAGTGGTGGTCCCACTCCGGCGGCACGAGCCCCCCGTTTTCAGTACTTTTGGCGCAATCGTGGCGGCTCTTCTACTTAGGATATAAAGTATATACATCGTCACTATTTCATACGTTTTGGCGGACTTCTAGCATCCCTGCAGATTTTAGTGAAGATGAAACAGCGGCTGTTAATGAGCTTTCTTAAATTGTGCTATGTTGCTGCAATGGAGGCGAGGATGTGCTTTGGTCAATGACGGCTTAGCTTAATGAGACAATGGTGTACCATGGGCATAGTTGCACCCTCAAGGAATTTGATTATTAAATCGGAGATTATGTGCTCCGCGAGTGAATTAGGGTTCGAAAATAGCGAATGGGTATGGCGTATTCAAGTTATTATAAAATGCATAAATGCGCACAACGCCCGGTACAAGAGGCAAGCCGAAGTTCTAATAGCTTAAATATATTAGAACCTTCATACTGCAATACACTACCTCTTGTTATACCAAGCAATGTCTCTTTTCCTTCTAAACAAATATAAAACAATAAAACTGAGGTCAATGGCAATCCGCCTGTTAAGGTGGCGGTCCCACTTCGGTGGCACGAGCACCCCGTTTTCAGTACTTTTGGAGCAACCGTGGCGGCTCTTCTACTTAGGATTTAAAGTTGTCGTATATACCATAACAAAGCTTAATTCTTGTAGATTCCAACAATATATAATATAACGAAATGGATTAATATTATTTAGAAATAAATGTTCAAGAGCAAGCATGAGATACGTGGTTTTTGCGAACTGTGTCTCAGTTGTGACCATATTTAGAAGAAACTACCGCATTTACTGCATTGCGGCCTGCTATGAAGCTTTAGCACATATTTATCTATTTCCAAGGCGCCGCAAAATAATGTTAAATTTTTACTTTTTGGATAATTTGCTTTTGAAAATTGCCAAATATCGCAATCTTCTGTTGTAAACAGTCCGACAACTAAATGCTCAAGAAAGCTAAATTTCGAATAAAATCGAGCTCAAGGAATTTCTATTTAGGACTCAAAATTTCATTCATGTACCTTTATTAATTTTCTTAATAATGCGACCGAAATTAAGCAATATTTAGGATTCTGGTTCTACTTTTGCCCATTTTTGCGGGAAGGTACTAAAGCTACGAAGCTGCGGTTTAAAACTAATAAAGGTACACGAATGAAATTTTGCGTCCTAAATGGACATTCCTTGATATAATTTATCAAAAATTTAGCTTCTTTGAGTGTGTAGTTGCCGGGCTGTTCACAACAGAAAATTGCGATATTTGGCAATTTTCAAAAGCAAATTATCCAAAAAGTAAAAATTCAACATTATTTTGCTGCGTCTAGGAAATAGATAAATATGTGATAAAGCTTCAGAGCAAGCCGAAATGCAGTAAATGCGGTAGTTTCTTCTAAATATGGTCACAACTGAGACACAGTTCGCAAAAACCACGTATCTCATGCTTGTTCTTGAACATTTATTTCTAAATAATATTAATCCATTTCGTTATATTATATATTGTTGGAATCTACAAGAATTAAGCTTTGTTATGGTATATACGACAACTTTAAATCCTAAGTAGAAGAGCCGCCACGGTTGCTCCAAAAGTACTGAAAACGGGGTGCTCCTGCCACCGGAGTGGGACCGCCACCTTAACAGGCGGATTGCCATTGACCTAAGTTTTATTGTTTTATATTTGTTTAGAAGGAAAAGAGACATTGCTTGGTATAACAAGAGGTATTGTATTGCAGTATGAAGGTTCTAATATATTTAAGCTATTAGAACTTCGGCTTGCCTCTTGTAACGGGCGTTGTGCGCATTTATGCATTTTAGATTAAATTCAATACGCCATACCCATTCGCTATTTTCGAACACTAACTCACTCGCGGAGCACATAATCTCCGATTTAATAATCGAATTCCTTGAGGGTGCAACTATGCCCATGGTACACCGTTGTCTCATTAAGCTAAGCCGTCATTGACCAAAGCACATCCTCGCCTCCATTGCAGCAACATAGCACAATTTAAGAAAGCTCATTAACAGCCGCTGTTTCATCTTCACTAAAATCTGCAGGTATGCTAGAAGTCCACCAAAACGTATGAAATAGTGACGATGTATGTACATAAATTCTAGATGTGATAGAGATGTCGACTTACAAATTAATGCTATAGATGTTTTTCGGCTTGACAGCCTGGCATCCGAAATGGAATGAACAAATAAACAAGTGAAATTAAAAACTCGTACGAAGTATTCAACACCTGTGTCCTCGATTGGGGGTGTTCGCGATACAAAACTGCGCAGGAAGCCTAGTGAATATAAAGTTGACCGCATTAGTAAATTTGGTTTAGAACTTAGTATACCGACAAGCGTCATATGCATGAATAGTTGAAATAAGTACACTTGTATGTTTTGATATTTGCTTCTCCTGGAAGCAAAGAAACTGGTTCTTAGACCAAACCAAAGCACAACCTCTGGAGCTTTATTGCTTAAAGCCAACGTTTGGTCTTTTCGAAGAGGTGGAGCAAATAAGTAACCTACTCTTAAATATCACACTTACTTTTCCTTTTTCTTGAGCAGAAGATTTCCATTTCGTTCTGCCACGTCGGCTGGCTGTTGACGGCCCCTGCTCACTCTTTAACATGTGACAACAGCTAGAAATCACAAGTAATTTCGCCTATCAGGGACGCAAAGAAAACTTCAGTCGGAGATCTTAGTGGCTCTTGTGCCAGTTGCTGCGACAAGCACTTATGAGCGCCGTGCGCCTTCTTGATACGTTTAAAGACGGCTTCATGATCTTGAGAATCACTTGATTCTGACGGAAAAACTTGAGAGCCGTTCAGATGCCCACTGAAAAAACTCCTGGACACTCTTGGCCAACACTAACAGACTTATGCGTAATCATGAAGAATCCCACTGATTGGACGCAGGAGCAGACGTGCACTGCCCGCAGCGCCGACTACTGTCAAGCAGGACGTGCACGAGACACCCGGTCAGCCATATCTTCACGAGGTGGCCTTTATCTAATTCTCTGTTACTCCAAGTGCTTTGTTCCAGCGCCTTTGCTTCCCGAACCTATGGGTGTCATAGAGCATGACGCATTATGCAACCACCTGTGGGGCGATTGGACACCATGACGCAATGCGCGAGCACCAACGTTGCAGGCACCGCGCCTAGAAGCGTTCGTATGGTGCACGAAAAACAATGGGGTGCTTCTCTGCGTTACATGCACTTGTTTGTGTGCAGCAAAATCGACGTGGCGTACTGTTTAGAATGACCAGTGAATGACCAGTGAGAAGCGAGTGAATTTCTTCTTTCGGGGGTTTTTACGAGCCAAAAGCAGTTCTGATTATAAGCATGCCGTAGTGGAGGGCTCCGGATTAATTTTGACCACCTGGGTGGTCAAAGCCTGGGGCTGTTTAACGGGCACTACAACGCAAGTACACAGCACAGGGCGAAGCTAGTTTAAGCCAGGCCGCAATTTGTGGTGCGTATCAAGAAACTACCAAGAAGAAAGAAAATTAACTTTCTTGCCGAGCCGGGATTTGAGCCCACGTGCCCACGGTTCCAAGGCGAGCGTCGTAACCACTAGGATATGCAGACACGATCGCAGAACATGCATTTGTTGTTGTTGTTGTTGCCTCAAAACATGGCTCGTACCCACAGGTGCATTTATGCCAACTATATGATTACGTTCGAGCGTCATCGTCTTCGTCCACAGCTGGCGCGTTCGTACCTCGTGCTCTGCGAAGTGAAGAGGTTTTGCGCGCTATGAGAGCGAGAATGAGAGAGAGAGACGCATTCACGAAGCGGGTCTCCTGGAACGCGGTGTCCGTGTTGCAAGCTGCGCTATATATGTAACACGCAGTGACGGCCGTAAGTCCGAGACGCGCGAAAAGAAATTATCATCATCATGAATAATAAGATGAAGAGTTCGCGCACACTTCCGGAAAATGCTGGGCTATGATCGCCCAGCTTCGCTGTTTCAAGCGTTGCGCGGCCGAGTGCAAGGTTATTTCCATTTCGCCTCCATCGAAATGCGGCCGCCGCGGCCAGGATTCGATCCCGCGACCTCGTGCTCAGCAGCGCAACGCCTTAGCTAACTGAGCCACCGCGGTGGATAAACGAGTGAGCAAGATCAGCTCATTTCCAAGCTCATATTTTGCTGCTCGCAGAAAAATCCATACCCTATTGAATCATGATATCACAGTCGCTTCAATAAGCGCTCAGTCACCCTGTTAAGGCTAACAACTATGAACGTTATCCAGAACAGGACATCACGTTCAATCTTCAATAATTGGCCAGTGCCTCCACTGCCAAGACAAGACATAAACATCTCCTTTGTGGGAATGTGATTCGCAATTTCCGTTATAATATTACGGGAGATAAGTTCCCGAATAAGGAGAAAATGCGGAACCTTTGGCACGTTACGGTTCTCATGCGATCCCGCCGCTCTATTGAGACGAGCTCAATCAATCTTGTGTCCATGCACTGCACCATAAGAAAATGAGCAAAGTTGCTGTTTAGTTACGACCGAGAAGGGCCTTACAGCAGCAGTTAACGCCAACAAACCTTACGTGCTTCGACCATGGCCATAAGGAAAGGACTAAAGTTGGGATTGGCGACGCTATCTTTCGATCACTTTGGCCTTCGGAGCGGAGGTTGGATGGCTCTCATTGGTATCTCCGTCACATAGCGATTCTGGGAACAATATTGTGAGGCCTGACCGTTATAGTTTCCGCTGACATGAAGACCCAGGAAATGAGAGCACCAATTTTCTTCCAAGTCGCGTTTTCGCAGAACGCGATGGTTGTTGCAAGGGCGCGTCAAAACAGCCACTGTACGTCCATTGCGTGGGTTCGCCGCTGCGGCACATTTACAAGGTTTTCATCTCCTTAAAAAAGTTTGCTACTCCCTCTCAGCAGTTGTCCCGCAGCGGCGTCTTAGTGACTATTTTGTTCCGCGGTGGAGCGCGAGATCGCAGGTTCAAATCCCTGCAGCAGAGCCATATTTTGATGAGGACGAAATTAAAAAAAAATAAACACTCGCGTACTTAGCTTTCGGTGCACGTTAAAGAACCCGAGGAGGTGAAAATTAATTCGGGACACTCCACAGTGTTCAATAGTCACAGTGCTGTTTATGGACGTTAAATCGCACGGACAAACGAATCAATCGAACTAAGAATTTTAAAAGGAACTAGAATAGCAAAAAATTAAAATTATAACAGGACGCTTGTGACGCTGAATCACGTCTTAAAGAATAAAATCTTTTTTTATCTGTTTTCGATGAACAAAACAAGTCACTGCTTCTTATCTGCAACATTTGCCTCTTATTTGGGCAACAATGACTTTGGCCAACCCTGAATTTTGGTTCACCAAAATGATATCATCTAGTGACTGGCCATTATACAGTAGAGCAAAGACTGGTCAGGTTATGGTCAGAGCTTCAGCATCGTAAGCGCGCTTTGCACCATTGCTCGCAGTCTTTCCTTTCTGTTGCGCTCGTCCTTTATCGCGTAACCAACAGGAAGCGTTCAGACATATAATGCACCGATGCGTGTCTAGCCATCCAAGCAATTTTTCATGCACCTAGCTCACTTTTTGTATTTTTCGTGCGGACATAACATTTCAGTAAGCGTCGCAGTACTATAAATGGCCAGACGGACTAGGATCAATCGTTGACGGATTTATTTGGTTTGTTTAGGGTGAGTTGGGTAATGTCTACAGCAAGATTAATAAAAAGAATCTTGCATTTCAAGTAACCTGTTTTCCTTGCTGTCGGCGGAAGTCTTTTGAGTGGCGTATAACGTTCCCCGTACAAGCATTAAAGAGAATGGAATCAGATATCTCTAACACATATTTCCTTATGCTTTTGGTACTTGTTCGCTTGCCACTTCCCAATTTTCGCGAAAAACAAAACACATAGACGGGCAGAGTAAACACACAAGAGCGCTGTCATTAAACAATTATTATTTTTCATGCATTAAAGCAGGGGTAAGCAGTAATTATACACGCGATGGAATTTTTAAAACACGCAAGAAGTGGTGTGCAAAGCGTACATTTTCTTTAGAAATAGTATTTATTTTCTGGACAAGATTAGCGATAGCACCCTCACGTGATCGGCGTGCAAGCTTGTTATTGCTGTTTAACTAACAATCAGTGCTGTGAAGCAACAAAGCGTACTTCCGACACATGTCTTCGCAGGCAGACATGCTGCGTCGTTGAAACAGCCAACCATAAAGTCTTTTTTTTTTAATTTGTTACTATGCTGGTGGCCCGGTGATTTCGACAGCACGCAGTCTGTCACACATGGCTGTCCTCGCATGAAGAACAATATACCAAACGTTTTCTGCACATGGTCTTGAAAGCAGAAGAAAAAAGACAGGCTCACCATGAAAACTGAGCAAACACCACAATCTTGCCTCTATGTTGTCTGTAGGTGTTTACGACCATCTTGGTAGCCCTTGTATCCCGTTCTAAACCTTTTATGTCATTTACAAAACGTTGTTTTGAGGCGCTTGATGCAGGATAGTGTTCTTGTCAGTGTGAGTGGGTTGCCGATAGTATACAAAGCTCAGCTAGCTGGCTTCCGGTGTAAAATAATGCATTACTGTAGGCACATTCGGCCAACATTTCTACGTTGAGAGAATGTAAGACAGTATGAGAGTTTTTCTTCAACGGACATTAGAGCGTTAGTGGGCTTATGGGCAAATCCAGTAAAATGCTCTTTGATTCTTCTTTGGCAAGGCCCTTCCAGCGTATAATTGCATGTGCAGCCCCTACCAAAGGCCTATGCAGTGTGTACAAATGAATTATACAGTGAGTGCCTATATATTGAGCGGAGACTCAGAATTAAGAAAAGTTCTTTTCTACAGCCTAGCATGTGCTAAATTAAGACATTATATGCCTCTGCTTCAAATATGCACTCGGCAGAGTGTGTTTTTTCTGTACAAAAAAACAAACAAACAAAAGGTTCGACAAAACAGCTAAGCGACATATACACCGGCGAGTGACAGAGATCGCGCAACCAAGTGGGCCTCCATGCGACGATCGCAAATGACCGCTTTAGTGAAAAAGCGACCAGTTTCGTCAAGTCACTCACTGACCTTTTTTTCACCTCCGCTATATACTGGACTCACAAAGCTGCTGAACCAATGAGCTAAGCAGACGCGGGTCGTCGGAATATGCGATTGGTTATTTTCTACGTATATCTACAGTTATGCGAGCAAGTGTTAAAAGCAGCAATTGCCAGACATTTCGGTGTAGCGACGGGCAAGTGGCACTCGCCGGTGTGAACACCAGTCACCGCGTGTAGTCCATCGGCCACCAGCCGCGGTCGGTCGCGCAACCTCCGGCAGTGGCCGGTGTTAATTCCATCTAACATCTCAGAAGCTGGGTGTCATCTTCATGATTATGTTTCAGTTGCGAAAATCTGGCTGAAGAAGTCCTTGAAACAGAATTCCGACAATACTCTAACCCGCCCTGATGAATGAAGCAGAATGGTTAATAGATAAAGATTTCTTAGAATTTATAGCAATACAGATGCTGAAAGGCAAGTTAAGTGCACATTGCTAGAGAGACCAAACAATCGCCCCCTATCACAAGAGAGAGTTTTTGGCACATCCTCTTAAGGTAGAAATATAGAAAGAAGTAATGAGAAAATTGCAGGGAAGTTAAGCAGGTTGTGCACGGTTGGCTACCCTGCACTGGGAAAGGGGAAAAGGGACCTGAAAGATGAAAAGGAGAGAAGTTCACAATATGTAGTGACACGCAGGCAATGAAGCATTCATTGTAACTCTCATTCTAAGTCTACACAGGAAGTTATATTCACAACGCTTGAGTTCCGAAGGTCTACAGGCCTTCACTGCAGGCTTTGAGAACGCTGCCGGCTACCGCTAGATATTGTACGCGGTTTACATTGTATGCGCTCCACCATCTCTTTCTATGCCCTTTCTATTTTTATTTTTCTCTCCTCACCTCCTTCGCCCCTGCGCAGGGTAACCAACCAGAACTATACCTCTGGTTAACCTCCCTGTTTTTCAATGCATACTTTATTTCTTTCCTAGGATCTTGTTAAGTTGGCAGAACGCACCTAGGCTAAGGTGCTAAAATTTTCAAGAATTACTAATTTTAGTATTGCATATTTCGATAAGACATTTCATTCCGAACACAAATGTATATGTAATGTTGGTAAACAGACTGCATATTCAGGTTGAAAAGAACAAAGATTCCATTCTATATAGCAAATGCATGGTACTGGTCACACAATAGTATGGTACCCTCCAAGTCAGGGCGAACAAAGAGTTCAAAACAATAAAGATCACCCGAATTGTCGCCGATGTCTGCAGTTATTCCTGACGTAGCAAAATACCGAAAAGGGGCAGGCATCCGCAGGAAATTTATTCCGTGCATTTTTATCCACTGATGCACGCTAACGAATGCTTCGTCGTCGCTGACATCCGACTAACTAAAGCTGTCACCGACTAACCTACTCAGATTGGCCTTGCTTTCTCCAACAGCAAACTCCTTATCAAAGTTTATGAATCGCTATCGAAAAAAAAAATGCGATTGCACGGTGCGCGCAGATATATAAGGTCCATGGCTAGTGCTTCAGCCATGGAGGAAATAAATGGTGGCAGCAGCCTAGTTGGCAGGCGCCATGTTTAAATCCCTTGTGGTCTGGTGAACGCAAGAAATTCTCCAGGTACGCCTCACATGTAGGAAACTTTGTGCGCCATTGTCCTTCTGGCGGCCCAAGAAGTAACCTCTCGTGTCTGCATGTCTGACGTGTCTTCCTCGTTCCCAGGTGTTTATTGGAAGTGTAAAAACAAGTAGACGAGACAGTCTCGTCACTGGCAGTTTTCGCTAAGATTGCCGCGGACAAGATAGTTTAAGTAATCTCTCGTGACTGCGTGTCTGACGTGTCTTCCTCGTTCCCGGGTGTTTATTAGAAGTGTAAAAACAAGTAGACGAGACAGTCTCGTCACTGGCAGTATTCGCTAAGAGTACGGCGGACAAGATAGTTTTGGCTTTGCCGCATAAATGGGCAGGCGAAACCGGCGAACGGATATGGCTACCAAAGACAAGGTTTCCACAAACGGCCCTAGACGTGATATTCTTAAAACTGCGCTCGCATGGTCGGGGGTCCAATCTTGCTCTAGTACCTCGTACGAAACAAAAAATTGTCATATCAATCACGCACCATCTGTTATTTACTGCAGATCAGATGCTGTATATGTAACCAACACCTAGGACAGCGCAAGAAAGTAATGTGGCCATGGTTTGCTGGCTCTATACTGCAGCGCCTCCTGGTAGCATGGTCTATTGTTGAAGCAACAGTAATAGAATACTTAAGCTCTATAGGGAATAATTTTGTAAGCAGGCGCCTATTGCGATTTTCTGCGATAGATAATTCTTATTCCTAAGTGTGACACAGTTATCGCACAGAAGCCTTGCTTTATGAAGGGAGCCATCAATACGTATCTGGATACCAGACAAAAAAAGACATCCATGTCCTAATTTAGGAAGATCACAATTGCTTAGCATTTTATTTGCTGTGTAGATCATAAAGATATTAAGCTAGTCAGCGTATAGAATCGCCTTGTGCATCAAGAACATGTGAAATATATTTTCCGTAATTTTCTGTTTTGTTTGCCGTGACGCGAGCTAAAAGTATTTGGGCCTCTTTTATTTCCATCGGAGGCGCAGTAACAAGACTAAGCTTGCTTGACGTTTTGAACTTACGCATTCCTTCGTATTTCACTGGGGAGTCCTTTCCGTCAAGATAATTTTCCAAGGTGTTTTTATATTTAAAATGCGTCGTTACTACGACTGAGCATCTGCGCACTTTCTGCATTACGTGCGTACTGGCCAACATTCAGACCGATGGTTACCTCCCCTCACGTCACAATATACTTTTTCTTCATGATTACAAGAGAAGTTGAGGCCTCTTTACCAACCCTCAAGCTTAATGTTAATGTAAGCCGTAAATTGCAGCCACAGTGGCTGGTATACTGTCCAAGAAAATGTTCCACACGTGTCGCCGGCATGACTTATCGTTTGAACGTATATGCGGTGGCAAGACCTGGTAATATCTTGTAAGTTAGAAGTATAATGACATGAAGTTTTTCTCCTTATTTATAACTGCTTAGATTCTACAAGTATGTTATGCGGGATTGAGCCTAGAGATAATTCATGTTGTAGTTCCGTATATTAGCAGACCATCTCAAATAAAACATTTTGTTGAAAGTTCGTTTCATTGCGCATTCCTCTCCGGTTTTTCTCTGTCTGTCCCAGTCAGTTTTTCTCGTGAACTCATGAACCTGCAGCAATAGCGACTAAGCTCAACGTTCGTTCGTTTTATTCACTGATTTTGTCGCATTCCTTAAGCGTGCGAAAGAGTTTCTTAATTAGGCAAAAATATACAGGGGGTTTCAAAAATGCTATAAAAGATCCTCGACAATCGGAAAAATGCAAACATTAAGCAATTTTCTTGGGATTGCTCATAAATTTAAAACTTGCTCGACGCAGTAGTTGACAACCGTCCCATACACGCAAAAAGCTGACTCTGCTATTTCCTGCAATGTTGTGAATTCTGCCAATTTAAGAGAGAGAGAGAAATTAGCGTACCTTGAACTGGAGGCGCAATGCTAAAGAGACAACGGAGCTGATGGGCACCTAGCTAGTCCTGGCTTTTGGCCTAGGCTAAGCACTACCAAGTCCTCCCCAGCATTTTCCGGAATTTATTGATTATTGATGTATTATCGATTAGTCGATTAGCTATTGACTGACTATTAATTGGCTATCGCAAGGTATTGACCACGCATTTGGGCTAGGCTAAGCACTACCAAGTCATCCCCAGCATTTCCCAGCATTCCCGGAATTTATTGATTATTTGTCGATTATCGATTAGCTATTGATTGGTTTTTGCAAGGTATTGGTCACGTATGTGGGCTAGGCTAAACACTACCATAAAATAAATGGAATAAAATTGGGTTGGAGTGCGTACGGCAGGCATTGCCAAATCCTGACTGAGAGCTTACCACTGTCGTTGAAAAGTGTACGATCATGTCATTCTGCCGGTCCTAACATACGGGGCAGAAACTTGGAGGTTAACAAAGAAGCTCGAGAACAAGTTAAGGACCGCACAAGAGCGATAGAACGAAAAATGTTAGGCCTAACGTTAAGAGACCGTCAGAGAGCAAATGGCGATAGCCGTTATTCTAGTTGACAATAAAAAGGAAAAATGGAGCTGGGCAGGCCATGTAATGCGTAGGATGGATAACCGATGGACAATTAGAGTTACAGAATGGATACCAAGAGAAGGGAAGCGCAGTCGAGTACGGCAGAAAACTAGGGGGGGGGGGGGGGGGGGGGGGGGGGGGGTCAATGAAGTTACGAAATTTGCAGGCGCACGTTGGAATCAGCTAGCGCAAGACAAGGGTAATTGGAGATTACAGGGAGAGGCCTTCGTCCTGCAGGCGGACATAAATATAGGCTGATGATAAGATGATGAAGCACTACCAAGTCATCCGCAGCATTTTCTGGAATTTATTGATTATTGACTGATTATTGATTAGCTATTGATTGGCTATCGATTGGCTATCGCAAGGTATTGGCCACGTATTTGGGCTAGGCTAAGGACTACCAAGTCATCCCCAAATTTTCCAGAATGTATTGATTATTTATAGATTATCGATAAGCTATTGATTGGCTATTGATTGGTTATAGATGACTGACATAGCTTAAGTAGTCCCAACCATACTTTGCTAGACTTAACCAGGCTCAGCTTCGCTAGTTCACAGGGGTATGTGCCACTGCCATTGCGCTTGGACCGTTTCTGCACCACCGCTATGATCGGGCCATATTTTCTGTTCCCATGTTACGGACTTACGCTCGCTCCGCTGTTAATATACGATAAGAAAGACAGGGAGGTTAACCAGACGCACGTCCCGTTGCTACCCTGCACTCAGAAACAGTATAACCGAGAGAGGAGCGCGATTGTCTTTCCATTAGAAGACGTCCGTGTCCTCTGTGAGTGACGCATTTCCGTCTCACCATCGGGCGAGAATGAATGGACTGATATCGCCTGATGTGAGGCTTCAACATTCACGCCACAAATGAAAGTTTCTTAATGGCGTGACCAGTTGCGCTGTAGCTTCGGTCGTTCAGTTCGGTTTTTCTTGGTGAATTGGGCGGAGTTCATTATATACAAAGCAAGAATTATCAGCGTCAGCGTTTTGCAAGTCTGGAACAGCCTTATGAACTGCCCGGATGACGGGCTTCAATTCTTGGATTAGGATCGAACGTCTGACACTTTCTGTCAAAAAAAAAAACTAATTATCTAGAATGTTCAATTACTCCTGTAGTTACTCTCTCAAGTAAGTATGAAATATATGCCTGTGTGGTAAAATGGTAAAGGCAATCCAGAGAAAATAGCTTAATTATCGCGTCACGCATTTATTTAAGGAATATACTCGACGATGTTGCTGAACACTGTATAAGTGTTCTGTTTCGTTGAAGAGTGCACCCGTTTAGCGTGGAATGCATCGTGCATGAACTTTTTGAAGAAAACGAACGAAAACACACACACACACACACACACACACACACACACACAACACACACACACACACACACACACACACACACACACACACACACACACACCACACACACACACACACACACACACACACACGTACGTACGTACGTACGTACGTACACTCTTAGCACGGTAACGTTACTAAAGGGGTATATTCTCACAAATTTGTGCACCTATAAAAAAAAAGTTACATAGTAACCTTTATTTAAGTAACCTTTATTGAAGGGTACACTCTCACCAATGTGTAACCTATAAAATAAAAGGCTACGTGTACCTATACTAAAAGTTACTATATAGTAACCTTTAGTATAGGTACGCGTAGCCTTTTTGTATGTAACCTTTCGTATAGGTATAGTCTTGCAAGGCTTCGCACGTGCGTCCTTCTGCGCATGTACATGAATTTAGGACATTGATTCTTCGGCCAACCACCAAACTTCAACGCAATGCACTAGCGTAACTCACTGAACAGAACTTCATAAAAATTCTCCTTCATATGATCGGCCGAATTTCTACAACTTTCGGTTACCAACGTCAGGAGGATGCACTCTTCTGAAAATATAGGCATTTAAGGCACTTAGTCATAACTTCTTTGCTGCGTTATATTTGCGCTTTGGTCAAGGTTAAATCACTGCTATAACTCAGCAGGCAATTTACGACTAAGCGCGGTAAAAGCTTATGTCATCGGAAAAAGATATCCTTTCGACGTAGCTAACAGAAAGTTGTTGAACTTCGGCTGATCTTCCGAAATACACTTTTTCTGTAACGCTGCTCAGTGAGTTACGCTAGTGCCCTGCAGTGAAGTTCAATGGATGGCCGAAGAGCAAGTGCACAAATTCATGCTGCGTGCGCGAAGGACGTGCGGGTGACAACGTGCAAGACGTGGATGCCTATACAAAGATTACAGAAAAAAAGGATTCCTAAATATGGCCGCAGGGGTTATGCCCTAATTTCTTGGATATGACTCATTGTCGAAAACGTAAAAAAATATTCAGGATTTAAGACAAAATGACATTTTATTGCTGTGAAAACTTCATAGCGGCGACAGACAGCATTTGCACGATAGCTCACCATTTCGGGACAAAATTTTACTAATTAGCTTTTTTCATTTCTTTGGGGACATGTAATTGCATATTGAAGACAGCTAGTACTGAAAGCATACCGATTTGCCATAATTGTGCCTGGCACCAATTTAGAGATATTGAATCTGCAATGAGGTGCGTTGCTGTTTCAGTTATTCTTCTGCACACCTGCAGCAAAATTCTGTAAATATCTCCGCTAGAAGAGCAATGTATTTTATGGCATGTTTGCTGCAAATTCTGTAATATCTCAACTGGAACAGCAATGCATTTTTATGGCATGTTCGCAGATGTGTTTTTGAGAATATTCTGTGGCAGAATGCTTCCAGCAACCGGATATGGAGTGCTGATTGACCAGCTCTGCCGTTAACCACGATTGTTTATTTACATGCTAATCAGTCATACATTGCTAATATTCGTACTAATGATGATTATTCGAGTTTATTGGCGCAATTCGTACTAATGATTATTGCTGAAACTCCGTTGCGATGACTATAAAACTTGTTCCGCATAAATCAACATTTCGTCTCAAATTCTTTTTTTAATATTCAAGGACAGACTGGTTAACAACGTGTAAATCTTTGCCACCTTGCTATTTTACAGCGCAGGTCATTTACACAAGGCAGCTTCCAGGAATTAGTATAATGCACGATGCATCAAGACAGTTGTACCTATTGAAATAAGCTGGCACATACTTGGTAATTTTGGATTAAATCTGCAAGACACAAAATAATTAATGAAATACACAGTATGTTGCGTTTGTATAGGTGAATGCATCGTATACAGGTTCGTCCCACAACATATTTCTTTGCTGCGGGCCATGTTGAAAGTTTTTTTGCAAAAAGTATCATGTCGTCATCCCATGATAGTGAGATTTCTAATTATTATGTTTCGCACAAGTGGAAACTATATCTGAAAAGGCGGCACATTTCAATTATAGAGCAGCACCCTCATTCTGGTAATGATGTGAGTAGCAGCTGTGAGAAGGAAAGCTGACACAAAACATTTAGTGGAAATGTCATGATTACTTATTTGCATATACAAAACAAGGTAACTCAAAGCTTTCCCTTCACAAGCAAAATTACATTTTGCCTTGGTCTGTTTTCTTCTTCACGGTCATGAACAATAATGAAAAAACCTCTGAGTACCGCACTCCCTGGCAACACAAATTTCAACAGCATCACGAGGAATGGGGCAAAAAAAGAGAAATGCTGAAGGTTCGTGTACAATATGTTCAAATACAAATACAGTTTTAGACTTCCACGAGGAGGACGATCTCATCCCTGTTGCGAGCACAATCATGTCTCTTTGGTGCTAGTATGTCAGTTGCTAATTCTCCGATCTCCTTGCTGTGTAGTGGAGCCTACAACGACAGAAAAGTAATCTTACAATCTCATAGTCAATTGTTAGCTTCGCCCTGCAAACAACAGCTATTACCATGTAATGAAAGAGACATAAATAAACCACAAACAGATGCAAAACTACCACAGAACAAATAATTAAACACGCCTAAGGTGAATATACTCTTCTGTCTAGGAAATGTCGGTAACAATAAAAATTAAAGATTAGAAAACTGAACGAAAATGAATTCTCAAGTCAGTTCGTACTCCCCTCCAGTACAAGTACAAAAGACAACACTGCAATAATGTGACAGTTTAACAGTCAAAACGCCATATCAAGTGATTACTAACTGAATATCAGCACAAAACACGAGTTCCGTGCATGAGGTCAATGTTGTGCGTCCACACAAAAGTGCAACATAAACTTGAAATGTAAGAATAACCAACACGGTGACTGAGAGTGCTAAAAAATATTAAAAGAACAGTGTTTATTAAGCGAGCAAGTAGTTTACTTAAATAAAACTGAACAGTGCGAGCATGAGCATGAATTGACGGTGAAATTTAAGACAGACACACACCAGCAAATAAATAGTTGAACAGGAAGCATTGCTTACCTAGGTCACAGTTATTGCTGTCTTCGGTATTCATTACAGCAGTCACAACACAAACGATGCTCACCACTCTCAGGTAAGCGAAGAACGTTTACCCTTTGCCATCGGCAATGCGTCTCGTCGCAGCGGCCACGCAGCACGCCAAACATGTCCCTGCTCCACGCCCGGCGTCATGGCTTCTTTTCAGCGGTGCGCGCACCTTTAGGAGTCTTTTTAGTCACTGTACCACCTGTCACGAGTGACTCAGACACACAACACGCTTGCTAAGCGCACGCCACCAAATCCGAGAGCGGAAAAACATGCTTAAAGCCATGAAACAAAGCGCGAAACGACGGTTTCAAAATGACACCACCGGCGATACTCTTCCCGGCATGCATCGCGAGAGCTGCGCAATGCGAAGGAGATATGACAGCGCTCATGTTTGGCTGAAGCTCAAGCGCGTTTGATTACGCTCCGCATCTAGGGCAACTAAAGATAATAATCAAACTATAGTTCCGTCAAAGTATCACAGGACCATATTTATATCAAGACGCTAGTATTCTAATGTTTCAGGATGTTGCTGTTCGTTTGTATTTGTATGTTTTCTCCCTGCTCATTTGGCCGGCCGCCATTGTGGCCTCCCACCGCGAGCGCACGTTCATCTCTCTACGAGACCTTACTGGAGCGGCTGTCGCCCGCTGTCATGTGAATGTAGCGGCGTCTTTCTCGCGTGTTAGTGAGCGGGCAAAATTGGCCTGTGTCTGGCGTTCTCTAATGAACCCAACATTTGCTGTAATTTAGGAACCACTCTCTCTAATACGTCAAAAATGCAAAAAAAGAAAGAAAAGAAGAAAAAGAAAGGGCTGTGGCCTCAGTTGCAGGGTACAAGTAAGTCTGATTACGAAGCATCTTTCTCGCCCTGCAGATTAGTTATTCGACCTGCTCTACGCTTTGATTCTGTCGGTCGTCGAGATTTTACAGTACTCCAGCGTGCGCCCACGTGCGACCTTCAGTGTGCGCCCGCTTTTATAGTGGGTGTCGCGTTTCAGGAGAATATTATAAACAAACGCGAATATGAGGAGCATATTGCTACACAAGGAAATAATAAAAAAAATATTGGGTACAAGTGTACATTCAATCACCATAATGCATCCGCTTTTAGTTTTTGTGCAGGTACACAAGTCTATGTTTTAAAGCAAAGCCTAAAATGCGTGCAGCGGCAGCGGGGAGCTTTCCATCACATTGAACCGTAGTGATAATTCAAGCCACAACATCGTTTGCCACAATATTCTCCGATGTATGTTCACTGTTTCTGTGGCTTTCTTTTAGATTATAATGGCACGTATGCAGTAGAGATCAGTCACGAATGAATTGCTGCTGTCTCTCTTGAGCATACGATCGTGCAAGATTTAAATTTCTTTTTTACATTGCGAAACCAAAGATCCCCACTGGTGTCAATAAAATATTATTTAGTCCAACCTGCCTCATTCCCTCGGCCGCACAACATATCGTATAGGTTTAGTCCCGGCTAAAAACACCACATCAGGATCGCAATACGACACAATAATAAGTAAACTTCCAATCCATTCTGTAGATCCCCTAAGCCACGAATGCCAACTCGTTTAGAGGTTACAACCTAAAGGTTACACGACATTTGGCGTTGCAGTAACCTTTAATATAGACGCTTCGGCACATGTAACCTCTAGCTGCGACGGAAATTCACGAAAACACAAAGATCAAATTTTTTTAGTCACCGAGTAAGCTTTATGTTATAAGTTACTCGCAATTATAGGTTAACATAAACGTTACCGTGCTAAGAGTGTAGTGGCGGAACAAGCTGAAGCGATTGACCTAGCTTGCTCTCCAACCAAATCTGAACTACTAGTTCTACACCCCCCAAATGTCGCACAGACATGAGACCCCCACCTAAAATTGAAATCCTCCTCGACAACCACCTCATCCCAGAAGTAAACCAGGTGCGGATTCTGGGACTCATAATCCAAAACAACGGTAAGAACACATCCACCATAAAGAAGCTCACCAACACGGTACGTCAAACCATGTGCTTGATCAGAAGCATCACCAATCGGCACAGAGGAATGCGAGAACATGACCTCCACAGGCTGGTCCAGGCGTTCGTCATCAGTCCGGTGGTGTACCCCCTTCCCTACCTCTACCTCATGAAGACAGAGGAAGAAAAGATTAACGTTTTAATCAGGCAAGCATATAAGACAGCACTCAACCTACCACGACGTACGTCCTATGCACGCTTACTCTTCATGGGAGTGCACAAAACACTGGACAAACTCATGGAAGCTCACAATATGGCACAGGTTGAACGCCTCCCATCCACCGGCACAGGCCGGTACATTCTCACAACCTTGGGGTTCAACCCCATGATATCAGTACGCCATACGTATCCCAGCCCCAGAGAAGTACGCGATCTTCTCACGATTCATCCGCTACCTAAAAATGTAGACCCGGTCCATCACCAAGCTCGGAGAGAATCCCGAGCAAAAGCCCTACAAAAGCACCATCTGCATAGCACCGGAGCGGTATATGTAGATGGCGCCCAATACACTCAACACAAAGCGTTCGCGCTAAGCATCGTCTCTGACATGCTAACTCCAATTGCAGCAGGAACAACACAAGCTCACGCCTCATTGGAGGCAGAAGAAGCTGCCATCGCCCTCGCTATCTCCTCCACAACTACCACACTAATCTTAATCATAAGAAGCCAACAAACAATGATACCAAGGACAACATAGTGGAAATTACTTGTACTTACTAATTAAATCAAAGAAATGATAAATTAATGAAAATGAAAACGGATGAAAAAACAACTGTCCGCAGGTGGGGAACGAACCCACGTCTTCGCATTACGCGTGCGATGCTCTCACCATTGAGCTACCACGGAACCCTTTTTGCCATCCACTTTCTGGGGTATTTATGTTTTTACAACTAGAACTAATCCTGGGAGTGTTAGCCAGCGCCACCACTCACAAACCTAGGGGCGGATGTGGAACATCCTTTCTGCCGCAGGCGTCACGAGCACGTGAACTTTTTTGGGTGACGGCCACTGGCCAATAAACCCACATATGCTACCTGACGGCATCAATGTTGCTGGATTCGAGCCCTCGTGATGTAATGAACGAGAAGAAATCTTAATCTTTGTTTAGAAGAAATCTTAATCTTTAGTGATTCAAAAACAGCGATTCGGAACTTCTCAAAGGGCAGGCTACATGAGCCAGCCCTTCGAATTCTCAATTCTTCGAGACCCCCTCCTAGAGCAATTCAACTCCTCTGGGTACCGGCGCACGCGGGCAACCTTGGGAACGAAGCGGCCCATCACTCTGCTAGAGCGTACGTCATCCGGGCAGGGTCACCTACAGACCCAGATAGCGCGCAAGACCGCCCGGTTACATACAATGAAATTACCCTACACAATCGGGAGCAGCGCCTCCAATATCCACCTCCTCATAAGTCGCTGACCAAATTCGAACAAGTGACCTGGAGGCAGCTCCAAGCCCGCACATTCATATCCCCAGCTTACTTAGCTCTCATACACCCAGGCCTCTATTCACCGGAATGCACACTATGCGGTGCCTCCAGATCAGACATTCATGGTATTCTATACATTTTCGCTGAGCTGATTGGCAATTAACAGACCTAGAGATATGGGAGATCATGGTGTCCAGCTCCTACCCGGCTGCGCAAAAGTAGCTGGTGGGCTGGGCTTTGAGAGTCGCCAAGGGTCGTAAGCTCACGGCCACCCTACGAGATCTAGAGCCGACCCATTCATAGGTTGTATGTAAGGCTCAAATATTAATAAATGTTTTCCACCACCACCACCACCAGGGCAGTTTTCTGACTGTCGCAGCTGGCATGAGCGTTGCCGGCACATATATGCTGCCGTTCCAGCTGAGGGAGGCGCGCAAATCACCCAGCGGTACTTACCTGAGCGGAGCGAGGAGTAAACGCCAAGCTAATCTATCTGATCTTTTCCGTAGGCCCTGACAAACGCCGGCGGTTTCGTTCGATCTCCTCCTCTCTTAGTCCGTCAAGGTGTGACGCCTGTAACGCCGCACACCGTGTTCTTCAATGCGCTAGCGTTGTCACACGTCCGATGTCTGCCAAGGCGCCATTTCTGCTGGGCAGCAGCAATTTTCTCGCGTACTCCCTGACCCCATGTTGCCTTCGCGTATTGTTAAAACACCGTGTGAGGAGCTCGATAGCTTTCAGTGCTTTGGTTTTGACAATGACTAATTTTTGGCACATAGAAAACTCTATACTTGCCACAAAGGAACAGTGGGAGGAGTTCCTAAGAAGCGATCACAACCACATCCAACTCCAGACAGTCCAGAGGGCCCACGAGATCCCAACGGGTATTCGCCACCCGGTTCCATTGTGGGCACAGGTCACTTGACCTGAGGGAGCCTTCGGCTCGCCCTGGCCAGTTTCTCAGGACCAATAAAAGTTCTTGTCACTGCCACTGTCACTGACAAAAAGTTATGCAGAAAAGCGTCCCTGGTCTTTCCACACAACGTCTGGCACGACAGGTTCAGTGGCCACGTACTAATTAAAGTAGGGCATCGCACACTTCTTGCTGCGGATCACGTTGGCGACAAAAAAAAAACAAAACGGCTGAACCACCATTAGGTTGATATCCTTGCAAGCGATACGTTGCGCACTGCGAACGTGTTCCTCAGCCACTATGGTGTAGCTTGCGGAGCTCGCGCTACTCTTAGTCAGCGTTAACATTTGCTCAACCACAAGTCACTACGTGCTTGACCTTGCGGATACGTGCCACAGCGCGACCGTACAATTAGAGAGGCGCGGCTAATTTTATGTTGTAGCCAAATAAGAGAAATTACCCAGCAGTGGTGCAGCCAGAACTGTTTTGTGGGGTGCGGAGGAAGCCACGCAATTAACCGGGGATGGGTTGAGTGAGGGGGAGGGGGGTATGTACCCGGAGTGCGTCTGCCTGGCCGCGCTACTGGAGATTCGTCATGAAACAGGTGCTTTTCCAAGTGTTCTTAATAAGAGTGTCACCGAATTAAAACTTAGCATATCACAACATAGATTTCAAGTATGAACGCATCCTACCCATTTTTTGTTCACCGCAAAGATTATTTGCGAAGATCTGCGCGGGGGCTCACTTTTTATAAATTGTTGCTAAGCGATGCGCGTAGCGCCTCAACCGCTGGCTTGCTGTAATTTACTCCCGTTCTCCAGTTATACGCCTATGGTCAAATGGTTAGGGCATCCAGCTTTTGTGGTAGATGGCGATGTATTTTTCATTTTGAAGCGGAGCTTTCTTTGCAAACCCCTCTGTGCTTCTCTTGCTGACCGTAGCTGCCGCCTGTGGCTGCTGCTGCTTGTGAGTGCTCGCCGAATAGCTCACCCTCGGCTTCGGGACGGCAGTGCCATCTGGAGCGATGGCTCACACTAGTTCGCCCGCAGCAGTCGAAGGTACAGGGGGAAACTGGCCGGCGCATGCGGGTCGTTGCCGCTAGTGGAGAGAACGAGGAGACAGAGACGTGACAGCCACCATCGGACGGGAGAGAGCGCACCGGAGGAGATCCCCTCACGTTGCGCATGTGTTGCTCCGCCTGGCAACCACGTGGACGGTCACATCTGCGCCTCGAAGGGGAGGACGGGTATCCCAAACTAATGGCGCAGAAAGCCAGCTTGCATTTTCCAACCTCTAAAACGCTGGTTGCGTTCAAAAGTGTGATTCATTCTTCGGCAGCATGCAACCTTCACGAAAAGTCACAGAGCAACAGAAAGTGCAGCAAAAGAAGCGTCGCGCCGAGTAAGCACGACTTCGATATGCTGCGAAACGTGCTGCGAAACATGAGCACCTGCTTCAATCCAACCGTGAACCTGAAGCCAAGCGTATCACATTGGCGCTTGATGAGGATCAACGGGAAGTGCAACTGCCAGGAAAACGTGAGGACATTGCATTTCCTCTATAAAATACCCGAATATAGGTTTCACTTTGCGGTCACATTGAATAAACGCAAACACGTGTTTCAGCACTCATTATGCTTTGACGGAAAGCTCCCCTGTATATAAATTCAATCAAGGCATGTTGGATCTGCTGCATTTATTTATTTACTTATTTGATCTAATTTAGTTCTTGTACAAATTAGTGATATCTTTGGTCCCAAGTTGGCCACAAACGGACAGAAACGAACAAACGGCAAAGTTGAGAGACGTGCCGAAGGAAGTGATCGCTTTAAAAACGTTTTAGGACCGTTCTCTGTTTCTACAAGATACACCGCCATGAACGACCAGCATAGTTAAATCATACTGAGCCTACTACGTTTCAGTACCACGTCTATCGATACTCTAACAAAGCCATAATGTTTCAAATAAATCAGTAGAACAGACATCTCATTGCATAAAAGTGGCCGGTAGTCGTGTATTTCGAAGTGGAAACATTCAAATGCATTGTGTCTATTGATAAGTCGAAACAATCTATGAGCTACCGTGGCATCAAAATAAGGGTTCGCGCTTAACAATGAGCGCTATGTTGGGCAATGAAACTTTGTACCATAGATGTTCGTTGTGTTTAAGCGGGGATTCAGCAAATTTGAATTAAGGAACAATTCGATAATGCTTTTAAGGATGAGACGAGTCCCTTCATATGAGTGTCTCTTTTACCTAGGCCATTATGCACATTCACTGTCCCATTCACTGTCCACTGTCACAGCTAACTTGCTGTACTAACGGTGCTGATTTGTGTTACTTGATTACGAAAACAACTTGCGTTCAAAAAATTCTCAAAGTTATAGTACAGAGAGTCGACAATCCGAACACAGTAATTTTTTACCTAACGAAAATCAGAATATCACCATATCGTGAGCCTTCCTGTGTGCCCGCATGCATTCCCCACTCTTCCTTTAGTGTGACATCAATGCTTCCGGAACATTACCTCGACTAGCCGGTGTCTGTGCCCGACCGCCACAATGTTATTTACTCCTTGTGCTGGCACAGCTTGTGCCTAATACCAAGTTAGAATTACTGCCTGCCAAATACAGGGTGTTTCATTTTACGTGTACCATTTTTTTAATTGCCTGCGGCAGATAGCGCAATTCTAATCATTCATCTAAACTACTGGGTGAGGTGGCCATTACTTCAACGACAAATCAAAATACCTAATTGTATAATTCACGTAATTATGCTAAATAACTTTTTAACGAATTACACAACAGCATACATTTCAGTTTGCGAATTATAACCGTTGAGTTTGCAAGGCGTATCCACTTCAAACGAGTTCTCAGGACTAAACCAGTTTCCAGATATTAATTTTCGAAGAGTGCGAAGAAATGCATCGGCGTTTCAGTTGATTTTTTGAACAAAACTCTCTTTTATGCATTGAAACACAAACGTAAATAGAACACCAATGCATTTCGTCGGACACTTTCAAAATTAATATCTTGAAAGCAGCGTAGCCCAGAAAATTCCTTCGAAGTGGATACACCTTGGAAACTCACTAGCTACAGTTTGCAGATTAATATATGTGCCGTAAAATAATTCGTTAAAAAGGTGTTTAGCATATGTATGTTACGTCTTCAATTTGGCATTTTGATTTCTCGTGGAAGTAATGGCCGCTTCATCGAGTAGTTTAGATCAAGGATTAGAATTGTGCTTTCGACCACAGGCAACGATTAAAAATTTAGTGCAGCTAAAGTGAAACATGCTGTATATGAAAATCTCTTCCTTGGTCAGGCCTCACCGGTTTCCTTTGCTCATCTCGAGCATATCATTAAGGATTGTATCTATTCCTCTAAGGCTCACGACAGCGAGCACTCTAGGCTCACGCCAGCGGACGGGCATCGTTCTCCTACGCTGGGCATCGTAGCAATGGAACATCGCAGCAATAGGACGGGCAGTGAAGTGGCGACTGCCCCAGTCACATCGGCAATATAGTATGGGACACAGATGGCGACGTGCACAATCCACGTAATAAAAGACATGCCCACTGTTCACTTTTCGCTCGAACGACTGGTTGTGACGTTGCGGGCGCTGCTTCGCTGACGTCAAAAAAGGGGACACGGCTTGGTCGTCGGTCACCCTCCGAGTCGTATTATTGTATTTTAATTCGCTTGTTGCTGCTCCCAGAGCACTAAGTTGTGGCATCGGGCTCGTAAATTACTGTATATATATATATATATATATATATATATATATATATATATATATACATATATATATATATACCAACTAAAATTTCAGAAGGCCATAGTGATTAGTCTAGCAAAGGTCACAGTTTGTTGTCGGCATTCTATAAGACCATAACTGTCGAAGCCAACAGCACAACTACGAGCTCGGGACTCAGTTGCGAAGCACCACGCCGAATGTGTTGAATATGAGCTACTCAACATTTTAACCCGAGTACAATAAAGTAAAAATGGGCCAACAATATGGCGTGTTGACTGCCATGGTGCAGTTATCAGCTCTATATACACTTTTGCTTTGAATACTGTAATTTGGTGCTACATAAAACAATAATTTTAAGCCAGAAATTTTCAAACTTTCATGACTGAGTAGTTACTGTCATGTACAACTTATATCAAGGAGAGAAAGCTTAGCAGCTTAGCATAGACTCAAGTTTAGAATTCACGACGTTCGTGTTGTGGTTTTTGCTCACCGAAAGTTCTTGTGTTGCGCGCCCACCTTTTGTTGACAATAATCTACTCCAGGCATTATTATCATACCTTAAAAATGTTACCATGCTTAAATAGAGTCTTTTGTGTACATGTGCAAATAAAATTTACTCAGTTTTCTACTACCACAGTGGGGCTTTGCAACAGGTTTGAAGATTTCTAAAACCACATTTGGGAAACAAGATTGCAAATTACTTGCTAAATATAACTGTCACTATGATGCCGATGCGTTAATGTAGTTTCGACTTGAAGGACGAGAAAGTCTTAAAATGCCGTTATGGGGGCGAGATCGCGATATGTAATTGTAAATTTGACATAACAAGTATAGAAAAATACACGTTGAAAAAATACCCGAGCTGTGTTTGACCCAGGTTGTAGGCTCCTTTTGTAACGCGATATATTTATATTTGCTCATCGAGTGACGTGTCATGTAAGGCCGAGCTCAGCACCTGTAGTTTAGTTGTCTCAGTGTTCTTGGCAGAAGCGTGGGCAACAAGTGAAAAGAGGTACAAAATGAGATGAACCTGGCATTTGACTCACACTTTCTTCTCGTCCTGCCAACTACAGAGATTTAGTGTGCGATCAGGGCAATGAAAAATAGAATGCGAATATATAATGCAGCACATTGTAAGGATCAATATCCTGAATATATTTCCATCTCATGTCATGCTTATATGTATGCTTTGATTTAAATATTATGTCTGTGAAACCCCTCTCCTTCCCCTCCCTCCGCCTGTATGCCGATAGGCCACTGTATCAATTAATGAATAATTGAAAATGTAATTTGTGAAATTTTAGAATCACTAAATATACTGTTTGGTTTCTCATAAAAGCAATTTTATTTTCAACAAATCCACCGAGAACTGCAGAAGAGAGCTATCGGTCGAAGGCAATTCTTTAAAAAAATGGTGAAAAACAAACAAACAAGAGGTGGCATATCTTTGTTCCGGGTTACGGTCATTAGAAGCGGCTTGGCACCACCAGCCCCATATAATTCATACTGCCCATGACGATAAACTGCCTAAACCGCCTATTGCTCAAGTACAAGAGGAATTTCTTCATTTCCATATGTTGCCTCATTTTTATGCCGAAGGGATGCCAGTGAGGCGTGTAGAGCTTTAACGGAAAGAAGATTCTCAGTCCGGCTGAGATACTTCTCTAATTTTGAATTCTCGGAGCATTGCGCGTGATCGCGGTTTCTATTAAATGAAGAGTCATATTTTAGGACACCGAAGCGCACCTCCTCTCGAGGTGTTTCCTAACCTCGACAACGGCTGTTGAAAGAAAAACGAGGCTCGTGAAAAGAACCAAGCCAGCGGGGATCGTCAGGGCTGTCGTATTTTCTAGAAACACTTGGTGGTGACTCAAATAATGGTTTCGCGAAGGTCATTCTTGGCATCATTGCTCTTCAACGAGCCTCGTTCAAGGTTGCACTTGTTTCTGGTTGGAACTTCGTCCGTCTTTGTATTCCGAAGTCCGCTTCTTGAGCTTTGTGCACGATTCATTTAACGACACAGAGGTTACTGAATTTTTATGGTTGCTTTGGTCCTATTAGAAGCGCATTTGTGAGACACCTTGTGGGCCACCAATACACTATGAAAAACTGTAAACGTTGGTGCAAAATAAACAAATGCCAGTGCAAAATAAAACAAAAACAAATGCAGCCTGAGTGTGAGCTAAACGTACAAGGGAGAATATATAGGAAGTGCACCGTTTTTCTTTTTTTAATCATTAGGAGCGTTTTTTTTAATATGTTCTAGGATAGATATATAAATCGTATCCCCATGAAAGCCTCCCAAGAAATAGGTTTTGTAACACAGCACAGGTGTGACCTGCCCCATAAGATGAAGTTGTTGCTATATAACGTTCTCTTTTTTTTTCTAAATCAATGTCCATTAGCGTGGGCAAACACTAGCGTTACAAGCCTCGAACAAATATTTATCCTGCAAGAAAGAATTCCTTTTTTCTTTATAATATCCATTACGCACATATAACCGCACTTTTGTTTAGTCACCACAGAATTATAGGTGTAATCAACTTACAGGGTTACAAGTTGCTGGCCCATCAGGAACCCTTGTAAGGTATGTGACATTAACAGTCTCGAATCAGTTCAAAAGAAAGCAATCCGTTTCATATAGCGCCGTTATGACTCGAACTTCCCACCCTCATCTCACCTTGTTGCACTAGGTCTACAACCTCTGTCCGAGCGGAGCGATCGTGAATGCTTTAAATTGTTGCATATTCTCATTAACACCCCCCCGCTACTCATTAACGAACAACTATCTGTCTCCTGCTAAATCGAAACCTACTAGGAATAGCCGCAAACTTAACCTTGCACCATATTTCAATCGCGTAATAACTTATTTAAGTACAGCTTCTTTCCTCGTACAATTGAAAAATGTAACTTACTGCCAGGTAGAACTAGGTCGTTACCTTTAGAGGAATTTTTATATCACTTAGGTTGATTCATGCTGTGTTTATATTACTTATTTGTATGTTGGATTTTGAAACATGCCTGATTTTCAAGGTGTTGAAGTTGAGTTGTGCAGACGAATGTTTTGCTGTGGTATCCTATATACACACGCACTCCTGCGATAGCCCAATTGGGCTGCAGTATGTATAAATAAATAAATAAATAATTGTGCAGCTGTAGGAAAGACCAACAACAACCTTTAGTCTCTGTACCAATGTTAGAGTGCTTACACCCTTTCATGTAGCCGTATCAACTCCATCAGAAAACAGCCTGGGTGTGCCCTATTATACGGACAAATTACGGTTGCGATATGATTAGTTACCAGTCACCAATGCTTCTCCATTAACTTATTAGCTCAGAAAATTTTCTTAGGAACATTTGAATATACAAACTCGCAGTCATAATATTGGCCACCATGTGACAGAAACAGCGATGTAATGTCGATTTATTGCAATAGAATCTGCATATAACCAGACATGCTACAATTCTCAATTTACTTTAGAGTTTATGCTGAATCTTCAAACTTTCTCACTTCTTACTTTTATTTTACATCGTGCTGAAGCTCTGTGAGCTTTTAATATGCTTTTGTGGGTGTTTATGACATGTACGAAGTCGAATGAAGTGCTTCCCAATGTTCTCCTATGATTGTTTCTATTTAGGAAAAAAGATGTGTTATTGGTGTAAAATGTAGGATGTTCCATGGTGTTGCCTGTTGTAAAAAGTGTGAGGTTCACGTCAACCACTTCGTGCATTTTGATCTCATTCGTTTGATAAACCTGTATCGAAAGGAAATAATAATAATAATAAGTATTATTATTATTATTATTATTATTATTATTATTATTATTATTATTATTATTATTATTATTATTATTATTATTATTATTATTATTATTATTATTATTATTTTAGTTGTCTTACATTTCAACCGTTCTTTTATCTGTTTTTCCGTGAACCAGCATTCAGATCTCAGTGTTGCTTCTGCGCGCATTAAATAAATTATTGATCGAAGCATTACTTCCTTGATTCATTGACTGTTATTTGTTATAAGAGCTTCAACCCCCGTTTAAGATGTGCGCGTTTTTGTCGGCCTTACGACATAGTGGTTCAGATGGGGTCAGTAAATTCAACCGCTTCGCTTTCATACCTGTTGCCAATGTTTACCTTTTCAAGTTTTTCTTTACAGTTGATAGGTCCTCGTGTCTGTATATGCAATGTCGGCAAACTGGTCCACTAGTTCACCGAGATCATTCTGGATCTTATGCATGACTACATTGTCCAGTGCAAGTCAAAGTGATATAATTTCTCCCCGGGTTCTGTGCGGAACGTCGAATACGTTTAAACCGCAAGAGGCGTGCCTACCGCACATCCAAACATTCCGAGCTCAACAGATAGATAGAAGAATAGCACCCCATGCGGGGCCTCTGTAATCACCTCTATAAGCGGTATCCTAAGTCGTACATTGAGTTATTGTGTGGAGATTCTATGCCTCTGCATGACTCCTGTGATGCAGCAGTGCATGCAGTCGCTGATTCTATCGCAGTTATATATATTTATATCATCAGCCTATCTTATGTCAACAGCAGGACGACGGCCTCTCCCTGTGATCTCCAATTACCTGTGTCTTGCGCTAGCTGATTCCAACTTGCGCCTGCCAATTTCTTAACTTCATCACACCACCTACTTTTCTGCAATCCTCGACTGCGCTTCCCTTCTCTTGGTATTCATGCAGTAACTCTAATGGTCCACCAGTTATCCATCCTGCGCATTACATGGCCGGCACAGCTCCATTTCTCCACTTAATGTGAACTAGAATATCGGCTATCCCCGTTTGTTCTCTGATCCACACCGCTCTCTTCCTGTCTATAATGTTAGGCCTAACATGTGGCGTTCCATCGCGCTTTGTGCTGTCCGTAGCTTGTGCTCGAGCTATATATATATATATATATATATATATATATATATAGCGCCACGTGGAGAGAAAGACTTAGTAGGAGGGAAGGAGAAAGAATAGAACGATCACTTAACTTGTACTGTTTATTCGTAGAATGAAGTCACAGGAAAACAGCACCTGCGCACGGGTGCAGCAGCCGGGTTAAAGAAGCCACAGCATTGTGTCAAACAGCTGGACCTCGTTTCCAAAGAGATAAACAGGCGTAACGCTAATGTAGTTCATGCCTATTTTCTTAATTGGAAAGCGTCCAACAATTCTTGTGCCAAAGTGTCTATTTTTGCCCAGTATTTTTGTTTCATGAAGCAGTGCCTCACAATTGCAGGTAATGTAGTGCGCAGGTAACGGAGCATTGCCTTTATGTTATAATGATACTGCACGCTCCTATGCTCGGTCGGTGACACAGTGTCCAGTTTGACTTGCATGTGTCTTCCCACACGATAGCGGTATTGCATATACAACTCCAGGCCCACATTTTAAGTCGGCTCTGCTGTGGTTTTTCTGGCATCTGACCTTGTTGTCAACGCGGGTGATGCGCGGTGACAGCCCAGCTAACTTGCGAGGCGCCGAGAAAACGACTAGCACAGCTTCCGTATTTGCGACCTTTTTTAATGTTGTGGAATAACTTGTGGACCGACCGCACCATACCAAGCGGACGGAGCTGGTCACTTCGGATAGTTGGTTACCGAGACCGCTCCTAGGACCGAACGCGCGTAGCTGGTTGGAACTAGCCTCGCGAATTGGTTATTTAAACTAGCCTGCATGGCGTGAGGGCACGACTTCATAAGCGCCCATTCAAGACATGCGCTGGCTTTTCTTCTTTTAACCAACTCTGAGTGCGCAAAATCATGCGGCAGAAGGCCCTTCTGCGCACATGGGCTGTACTCCCTACAGACATGGTTACTCTGAAAAAATAAAGATTTAGAAAATGGAGAGCATCATGGGAAGGAATTTCAGGTGTAAAAAATACTGGGCAATGGTGGCATGAGCATTGTTAAAGGCCTTCCATATTAAGAAAAAAGGCACGAATTGCATTAGCGATACGTCTGTTTATCTCTTCGGAAAAAAAGTTCCAACTGTTTGACGCCATTCTCTGACTTATTTAATGTGACTGCTGCAAGCATGACCAGGTGTTGTATTCCTGCGAATTAGCTCCCAAAATAAATATTTATAGTTTATCTCTCGCTCGGTTCTTTCTCACTCCCTCCTATTAAAGCACTGCTTCTACGTCACGCTAAGTACCCCTTACACAGTGTAATGTTGTTCAACGAGAAAAATAATTGTTCTTGTTCAAAATTAGCCTCCATTTCTTTCTGGCCGTCCGACGGTCTCAAATTTTGTCAGCTTTCTGATGCGAATTTCCACGTCCGTCACGCAAAGTAGGGAAGTTGTTGCTAAGTACTGCAACCTCTGCACAGCTTTGACGTACATGGTCAATTATTCCCTGCTGCTCTAGAAACTTGTGCACCAAGGCGTTGAAGCGCATATTGAACCTCTACTACGCCGCTCGATAGGTCCTGCTTCCTGAGCGTGAGTGATCGACCTCATTTTGTCTACGTTATCAAGTGGTGTAACCCAAGGTTCGGTGTTAGGTCGACTTCATTTCTCAATAGTCACCAATGGCCTTGTCTCAGCAATCCAGAAGTCTTTCTTTTCTTCTTTACGCTGACGAGTGACGCCGAGGGAAAAGACGTGCCCTTTAGACCTGCCTTATGAGCGCAGCAGGAGCAACGCACCAGAGCGACACTTGAGAAAAACAGTGAACACAAGAGACGCATACTCGAAGGAAAGAAGAGACACCACAACGCTGGACCATCAGCTAACATATATATATATACTTAAATAACAGGCCATCCCTCGAACAGCAAACCGCCAACGCATGCGCAATGCTCTTAGCAAGGTACAAAAATCTTTAAATTGATAAACAAACAATTTGCTCTATCTCTTTCTGCGTCCTTAAGTTAAAGCTCAGCCTTTGAAGACAGCAATCTCTATCGCCCAGAGAGAAAGAAGGAACACTGATGCATTCTCCTTCCTTTTGTATACACTGATATGAAACACTCAAGTATTTCTCTTTCAGTTTTCGCCCAGCCTCTGACAAGAATAATCACAGTTTCAAAATGTGGTGCGCAGTCTCACTGGCGACAGTGAAAAGCCAGGTGACCAGCTCCTTGAGAGTAGGTAAAACACACAATGCTGTTGGCCGATGCGCGCAGTGCTGCTGACAGGGTGCATGAGCAAGACGATGCTAGTGGTTTGATAGTGGTACATGAATAGTGAACTATATGAACACTAGATGTGACATGGTTGGCGCTCTTTGGCCACATCTGGCCCTTGCGCCAATAAACCACAATAATCATCATCATCAGGGTGCATGAGCAAGAAAAGAACCGCTGTGTATCATATGGTGTTTACTGCCTGACTAGAGTGCAAGAGTGCAACCGAGGTTGCGAGAAAGTGGAATTGCAAAAGAGGTCGTCTTTTATTTTGGAGATCACCACCTGACGTTGCTGATGTCTGACAAAGGAGGAGGTTGCGTGGTGCTCCCTAATGAGACCTTTAGTAAAAAAGTGTCGGAAACCATGGACAAACACTAAGTCTTCAGGCATGTTATATAAGAAGGCAAAAACGTCTGATCTGAAAAAGGTTTAATCAGTGAAACCTGGAGAATCTTGCAAAAGCAGTGATGAAAAGTGATTAAATAGAATTGAAAGTGTTTTTCGCCACACAGACACATAAAGTGAAGTGCCCACTCAGAGCGATAGTAACCGAAGATAGATCATGGCAGAAGGTACTCGGGCGATACCTACAGAGCGAACTCAACTTCCTGGAGGCACATGACCTGTTCCAATCTCGTAGCTCGATGGACTTGGTAGTAGCTTTACAAGAACGACTGCCGGGGGCAAAGAGTGCTGTATAAAGTGACAGTGAAGACCTATACTATTCTGAGCCCCACGACGAATCGTTACTTGCCAATCGTGAATTGACTGATGAAACGGGTGTGGTCAAATTTCTGAACGAGTGTGGCATCATTGCTGAAGCTTTCCCTGAGGTGCTGACTATATATTTACCATACACTATAGTTCAATTTGGAGACCGCCACTTTATTCAGAAACAAGGCATCCGTATTGATTTCTCTGTGACCCCTGTGTTATGCAAGATATTTGGAAGTTTGACAAAAGGCTTAAGGAGATTACAGCCAACGACGTTAGAGTGCTTCGCGCGTTCAGATATGTAGACGACTTTTTTATCACTTTATGGTGGTTGCCCTCTGAGTGGAAGCTGCGGCGAAAGACATTTTAACGTATGTTAAAGTGTGTTCTGCAACTATTAATTTTCCCTTTGAACTTCCTGAAGAAAAAAGCATTATTTTAAATATAACACTAAATTTTCAAGACGACAGCCACGTTTGGTGGATTTACTCCCCAAGTACTGAGAAGGCTTTGTTAACGTTAGGATGAAGTCATTATATAAGTCGGTCAAAAAAATCAAAGCCCCTTTCATAAACAAAGATGGTTGAACGCGAAGCTTTGTCCCATGCAAACTGAATGAAAGTCCAAAGCCAACGAGCACGCAACGAACTCAAGAAATGCTGAGTGACCAGATGCGATGCATATGTGATTTGATTGCTTGTTTAGCATTGTACTTTTTGAACGCTGAAGTTGAATGAAGACACATTTCTTAAACTTGCATAGCCTTCATTTTAGATCACGTAGCCGTCGATTACACGCACAAACTCACGCTATAACGGACGACTCTACACTTGCACAGTATTGCCTTGTGATCGCTGTGGTAGACGGTCAGAGGCTCTGCCGTTGCCGATAGACGGGATCAGCCTTACGGGCACGATCGCGCTTGCGCTTACGTTCGTGTACGGCAGCCTCTGCCATGTGATGCACCCGCGCCCTACCCATGGCTGACGGCCGGGAATGCATTGCGTGACGCGCGTGATGCAATGCATATATATGCAGTTCGTCTGGGTAGCGTAGCGTTGCAGTTCCCATTCTTCTTATCGGTACAACTGCGAATGTAAACTCTAGGGTGCTACGATGCGTATGTCGTGCCCCGCGGTTCTATTGTGTGCGCAGATCCGCTGATAGTTCAATTGTGTGAGTTGGCTTTCCTGGAGCGCCTTTTCGGCGCTCACGGACGAATCAGTGAGAGATAGAAAGATTCGCTTTAGAAAAAGTATAGCCACATTATGTTTCTGGAGTGCGCTGCAGAAGAGCTTTTGTCACGTCAACCAAGAAAGCCTTGACCACCAAGTTCAGCGGGTGTTCCTGCACAAGTGCTTAAGGCGGTAGCTGAGTGCCTACGTGTAAAGCTTGCGCAGAAAGGAAACCGAGGGGCCCGATTTTTATTTATCATATCATAGAAAACCAACAAACAAGGGCATCACAAGGGAAATTACTTGTAATAAATAATTCAATTAAAGATCTGATAAATAACTGTAAATGAAAGTGGATGAAAAAATAACTGACCGCAGGTGGCATGCAAACCCCCCCACGACTTCGTATTACGCGTGCGATGCTCGTACCAATTGAGCTACCGTACCGCCGTTTTCCCATCTCCTTGCTGATGTATATGTTTATCTGCTTGAAGTAACCCTGGTAGTGTTAGCCAGCGCCACCACTCACAAGCCTTTGCGGCCGATGTGGAACATCCTTCCTGCCGCGGGCGTCACGTCTACGTGAACTTTTCGGGGCAAGACAACTAGTCAATAAACTCGCACATGCTGCCGAATCCGTTATTGGTTTACCCGCGCACCATCAGAATTGATGGATGCTTAAAGCACAACTCTGGCGTTTTACAGCGTAAGCTGTTATGGGCTCATTCCAATAGCCGTTTCGGTTCGCGATGGTGTCCGCCGCCGCTGCCGCCGTTGGGGACCGTAACCGCTATCGCCGGAAATGCGAGAAAAGTACCCGGTTCCCGCCGGGATGGAGCCCGCGCACGCTCAGTGGGAGCCGGATACTCTACCACTGAGCCACGCAAGTGCTTGCTATTGGGCAGTGGAAAAATGCGCTATAAATGCTCCCCAGGCACGCACACAGGCGCATATGACCCGAGCCTCCGCCAGTATGGTGGCGCCATCTAGGCAAGGCGCCTGCTAACGCAGCGTGCACAGGCGCAGACGACGATATGCAATTCAGACGAGGCGCGCAATCAAAAAAAAAAAAGAAAAAAAAAGCGATCCCCAGCGTTTGCCAGTGTGGTGGCGCCATCTAGTTAAGGTGCCGGCAAACGCATGCGTGAGCAGGCGCAGACGACGACATGCTATTCGGACGAGGCGCGCAATCAACATGATTGCGATGTGAGATGTGCGCCACGTATTCTGGATATCTCTTCGGTAAACATTATGGCGTCTCCTCGTAACGTATGAACCGCTGCTGCAGAACCGAATAGTAGAGCTACGTGCGCGGCTACACCCAGGCATCATCGGGCTCAGCTGACTGCTGTGCAGGAGTATTACAAGCCGCAGCTCGCCGTCGACGCCGGGCGGACAGTTCAGATCGTTCTCGTCAAAACGAGGCGAAGAGACTTTGTCGCCAAGACCCTGGTGTGCCTGGTACCGAAATTGGAGCTACTCTTGCGCCGCTCCACCAGTTTACGCTGTGACTGTGCTGCGTGTGCCGCGCAGGCCTGCGACTTTTTTTAAAGTATATTCGGATAGTATCATTTTCAGATCGCCTTGATAGTCCAGCCACGGCCGCTGGATAAAAAAAAAGTTGTCGCAGTTTCACCTGAAAGGCGAAGCATCAATTGCGATAGCAAATTTGTAGAGAGCTATACGGAGTAATAATAGCAGCTTTATCAGCTGTGTAAACGTGGACCTGGAGCAGCACCGGCAACACGCAGAACTGTTGTCGACGCCGTCGGCGTTTTGCCCGCGTTCGCTTAAAATGCGTGCGGCGTTGGTGACTGTTGCCGGAGCCTCTGATATAAATAAGCAAGTGGTGCCGCAGCTAAACGTCGCCTCCCTTCCCTCCCCCCCTCCCCCACAGCCTGTCGCGCGTCGGAAGAAGGCACGTTTGCTCTACACATATGGTGATTGTAGAGGAGGAAAGAGACGCATACTTCTGCAGCCCTTAAGGGAGCACAGCGCAGAACGCGCGTTTGTTCTCCGCCGTGCGTTCACTCCGCGTGAAAGCGCGCGTCCCTCGCGCCCTTTCACTCGCACATACAGCGTTCGGCGAGCGGCGACGATTTCATCTCCATTGACGTCATACGGAACCTCACGGCGACGGCGACGGCGACGCCGACGGCAGAAATCTGCTTTTGAGTGTCCATATAATTGCTATCGCAATAAAAAGGTGTGGCTTGCCGCGTCGGGCGTGTTACTATGGGAGCGAACGTGACGACCGTAGTTGCATTGTCGGCCGCTTGGCTGAGTCGAACGGCGCTAGCTGACGGGGATGGAACGCGTCGGCTTGCACAAGCGACGGCGTTCCAAGCGCGTTCCTGACGCATTTGCTATGCCGATGCCAGACAACAGCCCCCGGCGTGTGGCGCCACGGCGGATCACACTGTTTTCGATGCACGCGGCAGGCCGCACCTTTTTTTTTTTATCCAGCGGCCGTGGTCCAGCCAGCGGTGAGGTGGTTCAATTTGTTGAGACTCATGAATAACTTCAAATAAACAGAAGAACTGGGTGCCGAAACCGAAACGGGCAGCTGTTTCGTGTGCCGTCTACGATGAGTCCATGACGTCAGAACTTAAACAACCGTAATGTAAACTCGCAGAACCCACAGTAAACACGCAATACTCGTAGAGCTAGCGCAAAAAAAAAAAACGACGCTGGCGATGTCTTCTGACGACACGGGGAGCTTATCTAGCCATTCCGAACTAGACAGCGGTGATTTCAGCGACGATATGAGCGCTGAAGGATCGCCGTTTGCTTTTGACCCTCCGCCGCGCGAAGCAGCTGACGTGCCCTAAACTCAACGCAATGCAACGCGGTAAGACGAAGGGTAAGCACAGGTTATCACGTTTGCTTCGTGTTTTCCACCAAGCTATTTAAGTAATGACTGCTGTCGCCTCAACAGTTTGGCGTTGCGAGCCTAAAAGCTTCCCTCAAATACACGCTGTCTTTATAGCACCCAGGAGTGAAGTAATTGTAGGGTGTACACACGCGTTTTTACTTGGGGAACAGTCGGCGCGCCGAACAGCACAAAGCCACTTCTTCCGAAGGAAATCTGTGATAACAGACGCCCTTATTCTTCGCTGCTGTGTTCTTGCAACCATCAGCACAACACCAGCATCCAGCCATCGTTTTACCGCCAACAATGCCTGCAACCGAAGAAGAATGCTTGCAGCTACGAGCGTCTGTCAAAACGATGATCGTCGGCCGCCGCCCCGATGAAGAAGGAACGCGCTTCGTCGTCAGCTAGGCGAGGCGCCGCTGTAAGTTCGCACGTCACAAGAACAAGATGGCCAGTAAAAAGTTGTAAACTTGTGGGAATGTGTTGGGAACGCGCAACCAATCTTTAAAATTCATTTTCAGGAAAACTAAGTGACTTGAAGTCGTATAGTTTGACACAGATAATCAGTGCCAAAGAGAACATATGTTAAAAATTTTCTTGAAATCAGTGGACATCGAAAAATCACCGTAGTTGCCATTTAAGCTTCGCGGTTAAGAGTGGAACGTGATAGCATTGAAAGATCCCTGGCTGCTTATCAGGCTATTTTCTCGTATGTGGAAATTACAATCCGGCGCTATCACGTCGGTAGGTTGGAGTTAAGTCGTTCTTTAGGATTTTTCTGGCAGATTTTACTTTGAGAAATTCGATATTTTTTACTAACGCTGTGCGGTCGGGTTGGTTCGCGATTAATTTGTCTGCCACGGATGCTACGGACGTGTGTGCTTAGGCCGACGCCGACACCGATGCCGACACTAGATTTTCCGCGACACGGCGCCCTTAACGCTATTGCGTTAAAACAATGAAAAATTACCGCCCAAGCACTCCGTACAGATGCTTAACCAGCGAAGCTTAAACGTGCGGCTTCGGTGTTGATCACTGGGTTAATCCTGACGGTCCAATAAAGTCTTTCTCAACTATTGGTTACGCCTTTGTGTTTCTTAGTGAGCTTACACACACATTCGGCTGTGATGTAGAGAACGACGTCACTGACGGTATTCCCGCGGTTCGCCATCGTCGCATTGCCGCTTATGATTCTTCAAAATTAAATTGCTTCAAAATTAAATCTGTCCGTCTTGTAAGACAATGAATGGCTCATATCCCGTTAAGCAATGGCTCACACCCCCGTAAATGCGGCCTCTACCATTACGACGACGAGGAGGAGGAATAAACCTTTATTAGAGAACCAGCCCTTTATGGTGGCCGGGCCTCAGCCTCCCATGAGGGGATGTCGAGGGCTTGCCATAGCGACGACAGAAGAAAATTAAAATTCTACGCTGGAATGATAAGCGGCAATGGAGCCAGCTGACGACGACGAACGCGGGAGCAGTGGCACGAGCGCGTTCGCGCGGTTACGCGCGCGCCAACAAGCCAGCTGTGGAAGAAGACGCCGACGCTCGAGTCATTGCTGATGATGATAGTTTCTGCGCACATCGGACAGACGGATTTCGGTTTCGTCTAGCCATATACAGCTTCGCTGTAAAAAGAAAAGCTGATGGGATGCCCTATTTCATAAAGTGCAGCCCAATATCAAGAGAGTCGCTGGGCTGCATGGTGTACAAGTACTTTTTTCCGCTCCGTGTAAGCTGTCAGGACCGTGCAGGCACATTGATAATGCTGGATAGAAGAAAGAGTCCTGCAAAACGAAGCATGTGAACAAATACGTTAAGTGCGCGAGGCATGTTATCCATAAAATTCCGTTGGTTGAGGAGTGGTAAGGTCTATATCGGCCAAAACGGAACATGCGTCAATAACCGGTATCGCGAGCATTGTTCGTTGACCAATTGTCAAGCAACTGCATGGTCACCTGACGTTTCACTATCGTCAGTGTGATTCCGCACCACTTTTTGAAAATGTAACGATTCTTGGCTAGAGGCAGCACGAAAACAGAAAGAGAAATACTTGAGGCGTTTCGTATGAGTTTATACAAGATGAAGCAAAGTGTATCTGTGTTCCTTCTATCTCTCTGGGCGATAAACAGATGCCTTTCTTCAAATGCTGAACTTTAAACATACGGAAGCATAAAGAGATGGGGCAAAATTTGTGTTTATCAATTTGAAGAATTTTGTACCTTGCTAAGAGCATTGCGCATGCGTCGACGGTTTTGTGTTCGAGGGAGGATCCGTTTTTCAAATATATATATATGAGTTGCTAGTCCAGCGTTTTGTTGTCTCTTCTTTCCATCGTGTTTGAGTCTGACTTCCTTCGCTGGTTTTCTCAAGTATCAGTATGAACCAACGGACCCAGGAAGCAGCACTTGTGCGCCAGATCGATAGGTTCATTATTTGATTTTTCGCTTATTTGGCAATTTGGGTATGGTAAAACGAGCAGTCTATAAAGCATATTTCTCATGCTTTTCAGTTTCCTGGTCTATTGGACAGATATATGCAGGGAACAAATAATTGTATTTTATTATTATATAGTATTTTTCTACAAGTAGGGTTACTTTTCTACGTCGCCTTCTTAGTACAAGAGGTCAGTGGTAGGAGGAGCCCAGGCGTGCGTGATTCTACGCGTGGGAAGATAGCGCGTTTGAGTCGGTACGCGAGACAATTTGCTTGTAGGATATGTGTACTAGGGGGTCGCGATTTGACCGTATAGAGCAGGAGAGGATAGGCAAGCTAAACGAGTCGGAAAGCTCGAAAAAAAAATCAAGTGCAAGCACAAGCCGAGGAAGGCTGTAAAAGATAAGCTAACCAATGTAGAAGTGAAGCTAAGGGCCGCCATTCCACAAAGCAACAATTAACGCTTCGATGCGAGCACTCGGATGGGGCTGGCTCCGAGGCGAGAACAGGCAAAGAACCAAAACCGCCACGCCGGAAAGCAGTGGCGGCCACGTCAGTGATGGTCCCGAAGGAGCTACCACTAAAGTGCCGGCCACGGAAGTCAACGGCGCGAAGGATGATAAGCAGAGGAGGGGAGGGCATCGCGGCCTCAGGTACAGCTAAGGCGGCCAGGAGGAGGGTTGTCGAGTTGTCTTTGTCCAGTTGCCTTTGTTGGGGATAAAAAGATGCCTAACGTGTACCGGCGATAATAGAGAGGGCAAGTGTAGGCGAGCGAGTTTATATTAGCGTGCTTATAGGGAAACAGGTTTGGGAAGTGATAGCGACATCCAAGCAACCGATGTGGGACACAATGGAGGAGAGGCATCTAGTGGTGGTAATGGGCCGAGTGATTGACGTACTGTATTGACTGAGAGGCGAATACACGCAAAATTGCCGTGCGACTGGCCGCTCGAGGCACTTTGCATTTATTCGCGGGCTTCTTTCCCGTTCGGCGTACGAGGACTCGGAGGATACTGCTTACGATACCGACTACGGCATCGCGCATCATCTCTGATTCAAAGACGGCCCTACGTAATTACACAAGAGGACTTATATTGTCCCAAGCGCACCAAAGCCTCATCGGCACACACCGTTCCCGACGCCGCAGCGTAGCTCTGGGCCCCGAGCCACGCATGTCTTAACGGAAACGAAGCCGCGCACAACGATTCCCGAGCAAGCGTCAACCGGGCACGTCACTCCTCTTTGAGCCTGCAGTTTTCCGGATGGTCTCACGATCCGCAAGCCCCTGATCACGAGGCGGTAGCCTCCTGGCACCGCAACGCGAGTGATCGTATAATCACCCATGGCGAGGCTCTCACGTACTACCGTAAAGCCTGCCTCATATACCCTTTCCCGACAAGTATCTCAACAAGCATCAATCGACTAATTGGCGGCTCTTACAGACGGGCACTTTACTACACCATCTCTTTACCATCACATCTACCACGCTGCCTTCACACCGCACTGAAAAAAGTTGCAGTGGCTTAGCTCGGCTATGCCAGGATATACGTAGCGTTAGCAAAGGTTCAGCTTATTATTCTTAGCTTTCCTGGTTGTCTCCTATGCCCAACCGCTAATTGCCAGGCAACTACTTCGGGATCCGATGAGTCAAGCTTCTCCGTTCTTCTGCGCTGTTGAGCAGCATTTGCGCTCTCCTTCTCCATGGCTATACCACACTGGCAAACGCCAGTCAGAAGCGCAGCGGCTCCAGTGCAGTGTCAGACGGCGACTGCACAGCGAGCGCGCGCCGGCGCCAGGGCGTCTACCACGGCTACGACGTCACTCCTCTGGAATGCGCAGACCGGTGGCGGTGAGTGCGCGAGAGGTGCCGGCTCCGGTGGCTCCGGTGCGCAAGCCGTGTGACATCACTGATCCTTGCGCATGCGCAGCACGGCTCTTGATGTGCCGCGCGAAACGGGCTTGGCTAGGCCAGTGTAGCTAACGCTACAAAAGATGCCACCAGGGAACGTAGGCCTTTCCCCGTCTCTGTCTCTTTCGCCAGACACATGCCCCTGCACAGAATGCAAAGTCTTTACAACTGTCATTTCCTATATCTTGATTTCTTTCAAAAGGTGGTCTCCTATTTTTGTTCGAGATAAATAAAGAACTATTCCAAAGAACTGAAGGTATTTTGTTCGGTTACTGCACTTTTAAAAATATTCAACGGTTTTGAGATACATACTGGTGCCACCATATCCACAGCAACAAGTACACAACACAAGTACACAACAAGCAATTGTACTGCACGAGCAAACTCCAATGCGCACTTTGTCAGGAGCTATGCGCTAAATATAAAGAAATCAACGTCTAAGGCTAGATCAGAAGCCTCATTTTAAGATATTCATAACAATAGTAATAATAATAGTAATAGTAATATTACTATTAGTCAGAACATGAAATAACTAAACTTGTCAAATGTTCCCATGGACAATACTATATGGTATCGGTGCTGGTGCACAGAATAACAAATAGAACTGTATAAATAGCTACATAAGAAACAACAATACTGCAATAACCCAGACTTGAGAGACGGAGAACATGTACGGAAGGACAAAGAAAGTATGAGAGCATAGAAGAGAAGCGCCAGTAGACAAAACGCTTACGAGGAATAGTTAAGCTTCATGATTCCTTTATTACTTCCACACCAAAAAAGGTAACATGTATTCAATGAAGGCATTATATCATGTGCTTGTTTATTTCAAACATTGTGTGTTCACCCAGACGAGGAAATCTGGCCTATGCAATACTGCGCAGACGGCATAAACATTTCTCACCCTTTCGTGTCAAACGCTACCAAGATTTTTATAGGAAAATGAAATAAGGAGATGTAGTGTTGTCGTAGTTGTAGTGAGATAAGTTGTAAATATATTCAATGAACTTAAGCATCAGCAGGTAATAGAGGCTCGTCGATATTTCAGGTTGAATACATTGGATGAGGTAAGCAGTTACTCCACTGGCATAGGTTAGACAGCAAGGAAAAAAGAGTTGTAAAGAATCGATAAACCCATGTTGCTTTCTTTAGGTGCTCAGTACTTAGGATCATCAAATATCCATCTAGGCATGTATTTCTTGCATTCACTTACGCACTCAGTGAAAAAACGTGATTCGCGCCTCGAACATGCGTTACGCAACAGGAGGTGTAACTATTCCATATGCCTGCTAGCAGCAGAGTAGGTGCTGTTGCCGTTTTTATTTTCTTTTTCTTTTTGCCGCTTGCGACGATGTAGACCTCATTAAAAGGCATCATTTATACTTGTAGTGAAAGTGCTAGCCACGTGTCATGCTTTTATTACAGCTTTTTTCCCACGTTATTGCGATTTCTTTACGCAGATTTTAGAGAGGATTTGCGTTTCCTCGCGGGGGTATCTAACGGCATGTTCATGACAAGGATGCGAGGCACGCACTTCTAAACGATGCAGCCCACGCCGCCTCAGCGTCATCAGTGACTAGCCACCGCAAAGAGTCTGCAAATTAAGGCGCTTGCGAGTGGCAGCGCGTGATATATCCTTCCCCGCACCTGACCTTAGAGAGAGGAAAATTTTTCAGCGGTCTTCACACTCTTCATGCTGCGTCCGTCTTCATTCGAGTGCTCCACTAATGCGATGAAGAAATCCGTAACTCTGACTATCAATAGGGACTTGCTCTTCGTCGGACTGGTTTTCTTCGGTGCAATGCATCTACGCACTGTGCCATATCCTTGCCAGATCGAAGCGTTTTGCCACTACTTCTCTTTTTTTGCAATTCTCCTTGCATCTCATTGGACTGCAGCCCGTGTGACATCAAACGGTCAGTGCTTAGAAGAAAAAGCGGACACTCGAACAGTCGCGATACGGAGGCGGATTCGCTTTAGCTCTTTTCAAAGGTGAACTCTAACGACGGTGTACATGTAAGCGCTTCGTATAAAACCAGCTATAGAGCAAGGACACGCGGCAGTTCGACCGATAGGAACACGAAAGTCAACATGGTAAGCGGAGGTTTTATTCGCATTCAAACGTTGCTTTATCCCACATGAAATCAGCTCAATATACACCGCTCAGTATACTAGCGCACAGACTGAAGCGTACAGTTTGTGCGCACAGCAAAGCATAGCGATGTGTACGCCATGCGCTTGGGTAATTTCTTTGTTTTCATCGTATTTTAGTGTTTTACCACACAGAAAAAGAAAGTATCTTACTTTTTAAGTGCTTGCCAAGCATCTTAAGTTAAGATACTTGGCAAGCACAAGGTTGCTGCGTATAGGCTTCGTGTTCGTTTGTTCCCGCGAGCTGCAATATCGAGATTGGTGAATTAAGTTAAGCTTGAAACAGCCACTTAGTTTTCCATTAACATGGTTCTTAATATCTTCCAGATCCGAGCCTGCATTTTTCTTGCCTTCACCAGCCATGCGCTGGCTGGTTACATCGGCCACGGTTATGGTCTCGGCTACGGCATCAGCCATTTCGGCGTCCAACATGGGATTGGCTACTCCGGCCTGACAGGCTTCGCCCACAGCATCGGGTACGCCCCAGTTGTGGCATCTGGCTACGCGCTCATTCCGACGTACACTGCTGCCGTTCCTGTGGCCACCTACGCCGCTCCTCATGTAGTGGCTGCGGCGCCGGCCGTAGCCCACGTCGCTACGGTCCACGCCGCTCCAGCTGCCGTTGCCACCGTGGCCGCTGCCCCAATCGTAGCCGCCGCTCCAGCGGCAGTGACCAAGGTGGCGGCGACATTCCACGCCGTACCACACGTGGCAGCTGTTGCCGCCCCAGCGCCGGTTGTTGCGGCCGCTCCTGCTGTGGCAACCACCACCGTCCACCACGCTGCCCATGCTGTCGCCACCATCGCACAAGGAGCGCCAACTTACGGCTATGGTATCGGAGGCCTCGGCTACGGTGCTGGAAACTTCGGCTACGGTCACGGACTCGGTGTGTACGGTCTCAACTACGGCTATGGCCTTGGCACGAACCTGGACTACAACGCCCTCGTCAGGAGGAAGAAGTGTAAGTACCACGTATTTGCTATTGCTGCGTTTGTTTCTAACCATTGAAACTCATGGTAACGGACACAAACACGAGCGTCAAGGCGAAGGACAGAGTAAAGAAGGCCCGATACAAGCAATAACTAAACAACTTAAGTTTTATATGAAGGTGCCGGGTAAATATGTGCTTGCACGAAAGTAAGAAAGGTTTCCCATAAAGCCACAGGCAATCACTGCAGGAAATTGTACATGACGCATCAACAAATATTTGTCAATGCCATTAAATGCGCACTCTCGCAAAGTTACTGCTTTCTGTTTCACGGAAATATCCCTCTGTTTCCTAATGAGGAACATCTGTTCCCGAGAGGGTTGATCGTTGCCCTTACAAATAATTGATTTTCATCTCCAATCCAATCCGTCTATCCCAACTTGCTGCCTTAATTTGAGGACGAGATCACACAATCATGCAGGCTGAGATTAAACAGCAGGAGCAAATAAATAATCAACTAACTCAATTTATAGTTCCGGCACTCTCAGCAAGAAGAGCTCGGATATGTACCAGAACACTCGCTCCTTGATATTTTAAAAGGTTTCTGTCAGCTCCACCTGACTGTAATAATTTGATTTTACACAATGGTCTGTCAACGTTCCCCCGCTCTGAAAGTAAGTTCAAACTAGAATATTCTGATATTGGAATGATACCATGAAAGGATACCCAAGCGCCATGGACGAAAATGATGACCAATAGGCTAAGGCATGCTGGGCAGAGAGATGCGTTGCGCAGACCTGCAGATTTTTTTCAGGTACTTTCTTTTATTGCTCTGTTGAAATAGCAACAAAAACTACCACTCCTGGTGTGGCCTACCTCATTCCGCTTCTTCTAACGTAGGCAATTAACATAAATAAATGTAGTTTTTATGGGCGTAAGGCCCATGAACGTCTGCTTTATGAGACGTTATTGTCTGATAAAGCAGTCAACATGTAACAGTATTCTGCAAGCTCGTGTTGTTTGATGTACAATCGAACTGAGGCTTTCTTATTTTCATTTCTCTTGCAGAAATGGACCTACCTTTTGTACATACCGTCGCCTTGCTGAAGACCTTCGAGCTGACGTCGAACTTCTTATCGATGTGGTATCCATGGTAATGTGCGATGAAATAAATGGATCTTGTTCCTATTGTTCAAAAAATGAATTACTGTCTTGATTCGCTAGTCTTAATAACGAAGTGATGTTGGAGGTCAACTGCTTAAGGCGGACACGCTTAGTTACACGTGCTAAAAAGCGTTGGTGTTGCAATCCTAAGTGTGATGCCGAACTGTGCCTGTGCAAAAACTCATAACCTCGTGCAACAATGCATGTGCAAGAAATGTACTTCAAGTGCGATATTACGGCTATATGTGGGTGTCTAGGCTCTGTGTACTTCTCAAGACTGAGGAAGAAGAGTCTGTGTCATGTATGACAAAATAAAACGCTCGTAGACGACAGGAATGAATATTTAAAACACAAAGAAGAAGTTAAGAGGAGCATGATGCTAAAAACCAAAAAAACTGAAGTGCACTTCGGGAAAGACGCGGCTGCGTGAGCGGCGCAAGCAGACAGGCTTTGGACCCAAAAGAGTGCGGACGCGTCCAGGCAACGTCGACAAGGCCTTAGCATGCTGGTCTGGGTACCGCCCCAGCGCCTGGTGTCGCCCAAGTCACGGCCGCTGGATAATGCCCAAGTCGTCCTGCCTGAGGTCATGTCTCGGTCAGGCGCCAACAGCGAAAGCCAGGACCATAGCGCTCTGCTTCCCGCCTGGCCACACCAGAGAAGCGCCGAGTGACAAAAGTTCTCGTTCTACGTCAGTGAACGTGCAGTGCTAAACATTACGGATTCACCACCGGGGACTACACTCTGTTCACTCCGTTAAAAAGAGTCGTACCGCACTATTGTTCAGTGTCAACATGCATTTTTTCTACAAATTGAGAAATTTATATAAGAATTCGGAAGATAATGTCAAATGAGCTTTATTGTTATTGCTTAAGCTTTACCAGGTGTTTCAGGGAACCCTTTCAAAAATGTTTAAAGGTTGCCTGTGGCATATGGCACAATTATAGTTCATGAGCTGGTCTACTCAAAGAGGCGCACTTTAACTGCACAAGAAACTGAAATGCATAATCAACCAATTGAAAAAAATTGACTACTTAGTTTTTGAACTAACTACCTTAAGGTCCATATTGCAGTTTACAAATTATAACCCTCGAGAACCGCAAGGCGGATCCACTTGGAACGAATTCTCAGGTTGATCCTAGTTTGAGATATTAATTCCCGAACATTGCGGAAAAATGCATTGCCGTTCCAGTTACTCTCTTAACAAAACGTCGTTTTATGCATTGAAGCACAAAGGTTACCCAGACGCACGTCTGGGTAAGCTCCCTGCATTTCAGCTCTTCTTTCACTCTCTCTCTCATGCATATTTTAAACTTAGGACAAGTAGCATGGCATGCTTTTCTTTCGTTTCTTTCTCAACATGAGATGTATTTCTGTCTGGCCTATGGCACCAGCTTCTACAGACTCTCACGCTGTTACGACGTGGTGAGAACGTGCACTTCTTCAACAATATAGTTACGCGCGTCAGGTCGGCCAATTATCTGAGAGCTAGCAGCATCTGTGGGTCCAGAGGGAGGTCCCTGGCTCCCCTCGCATCCCCCTCCATGATTTGCCGGCGGACAGTAATGAGTGTGCAAGCAGCCTACCCCTTCACCCTTTTTTGTATATTTTGATGAGCCCCCCCCCAATCTCTCTAGAGGCTACCCTGGACCTGCCCCAGCCAGCAATACAAAAAGATTATCTCAACGAAAGAAACATCTTTTGAACACTAATACCATGGAGTACCTACAATTACGCCACTATCGCTTCCGACGAAATCAACAATAGCTACTTCCCAAATGCACCTAGTGTGTGCTGCGTTAACCTTCTTAGTCATATAGTATAATACGACATACAAGACCCAACCAGAATTAAGACCTCATTCTAAAAGTCATCATTGTGTTTGTATTTCTATGGAGCCGTCACGGCTAAGCGATTGTTGTTTGGCTTAGTTTTATTCTTGGCTCATAAATACTTACTAATACCTCAAGAGGTATTTTCTAAATGAAATGGGGGACCATGATGAATCTTTCGTACTGAGGACGTGCATTTTCCTCCTAAATTCAACCTGTCTCCTCTTTAGAACCACGAAACGTATTTTGGACTTAAGCGTGACACGCTGAAAAGTATTCTGGACCCTGTGAGCTCCATAAGTAAGTATGAAGCCAAAAAAACTTACTGTTAATTGAAAGCGATCAACGGCGCATACGTTCTAAAAAATTAATTGGAGGCAACCATACGACGTAATTGAAGTTTAGTTTTTTTAAGATGGAGCCACACCAACTCGCTCTCTCTCAGTCTTCATGAAGTACTTCAAGGAGCTTATGCTAAAGGATTTACTTTTACTGTATTTTTTTTCACAGCATGGCAGAACAGGAGAGCCGCCCGCCAGCCATCGACATCACCTGCACACGCCTAATTCAAGGGTGTCTGCAAATATTCTGTTCATGCAGCTTTAGGGCGCCTTCCTTGCGCGGCGGACGAAAACGCGCAGTGAATAGAAATCGTTCGGCCCCGACGACATAGCGTTGCGTGTTCTTTCCCGAACGTTGCCATAACTTAAACGTTCCTTTTCTTTCGCAAAGTCGTCCTTCACGTCATCGTTACCAGAGCTTCATTACTTCTGTGCACTACCGGCTAGCTGGCACCGTGCCGCACTTGCTAAAGCGAAGCGCGGTGATATATGACATTGACAAAGAAGAAATACTCTTATTTTGCCTTCTTCTGGCAGAGATTAAGCCTTTCTTCGTTTTAATCATACAGAATGAAATTGAACGCCGCGCCGAGCGCTCGTTTGTGCCAGTCCGTAACAACGCACCAACGTAAGGTAGTGCCGGAGAGAGACAGTCGCTGGCGCATAAAGTTCTGCCAGGACGGCCCAATAAGGGACTGTGAAAACCGACGACAGACGCAGAAATATCATGGTGAGAGCTCTTCAGCCTTTTAATAAGTTCGCATATTTAGCGTACTTGACACACGTTCCGGGGGCTATGCATGAATGCATCTATCTATATCTATGTTTGTTTCTATGTATGTTTGCATCTAACCGTTTTCCCGCCTAGCTGAGTCACTGGGTAGTTCGTGGTCGGATGGGTAGCGCATCGAGCTGCTGTGCTGAGGTAACAGGGTTCGAAACCAGCCGTCAGACCAACTTGGCTCACTGAGTGTGTGGCACTGTGTACATATGTCATCATCATCATCAACCTATTTATGGCCACTGCAGGCCGAAGGCCTCTCCCTGTGATCTCCAATTACCCCTGTCTTGCGCTAGCTAATTCCGACTTGGGCCTGCAAATTTCCTAACTTCATCGCCGCACCTAGTTTTCTGCCGTCTTCGACTGCGTTTCCCTTCTCTTGGTATCCATACTGTAACTCTAATGGTCCACCGGTTATCCATCCTACGCATTACGTGGCCTGCCCAGCTCCATTTCTTCCGCTTAATTTCAACTAGAATATCGGCTATCCCTGTTTGTCTCTGATCCAGACAACTCTCTTCCTGTCTCTTAACGTTTGCCCTAACATTTTTTCTTTCATCGCTCTTTGTGCGGTCCTTAACATGTTCACGAGCTTCTTTGTTAACCTCCAAGTTTCTGCCCAATATGTTAGCACCGGTAGAATGCAATGATTGTACACTTTTCTTTTCAACGACAGTGGTAAGCTCCCAGTCAGGATTTGGCAATGCCTGCCGTATGTACTCCAACCCAATTTCATTCTTCTGTAAATTTCTTTCTCATGATAAGGGTCCCCTGTGAGTAATTGACCTAGATAAACGTACTCCTTTACGGACTCTAGAGGCTGACTGGTGATCCTGAATCCTTGTTCCCTTGCCAGGCTATTGAACATTATCTTTGTCTTCTGAATATTAATCTTCAACCCCACTCTTACAATTTCTCGGTTAAGGTCCTCAATCATTTGCTATAATTCGGCCCCGTTATTGCTGTTGCTGAATAGGACAAGGTCATCTGAAAACCGAAGGTTGCTGAGGTATTCGCCGTTGGTCCTCACTCCTAAGCCTTCCCAGTCTAATAGCTTGAATAATTCTTCTAAGCATGCAGTGAATAGCATTGGAAAGATTCCGTCTCCTTGCCTGACCCCTTTCTTGATAGCTATCTTTCTACTTTTCTTGTGGAGAATCAAAGTTGCTGTGCAATCCTTGTAGATATATGCCAAGATATTCGCGTATGCCTCCTGTACTCCTTGATTACGCAATACCTCTATGACTGCTGGTTCTCTCTAGTGAATTAAATGCTTTTTCATATTCTATGAAAGTCCTAGAGACGTTGATTGTACTCTGCAGATTTCTCTATTACCTGATTTATGACATGAATATGATCCATCGTAGAATATTTACCGGGTACATATGTACCGCTCTTCAACGAACCTCTTTCACGCGGACGTGAGTCACTGTAGACGCCGGACTGGGTACATACCGCTGTTCGAAGAAACTCTTTGACGCCGACTTGGAGCACTGCGTATGCGCCACTTCGTCTGTGCTGGTCTCCAATTAACCTCTTTGATTCCAACTTGGGTAACTAGATATGTTCCACTGGGAATGTTCCCCTCTACAATGACGAAATTTAAACTTCTCTAGTGATGAGCGGAATCGAACCCATGCCAAAAGGTTTCCTCAAGGACAGCAACCCCAGGCACTATCAGGCTGCACCACAAATGCACTGGATAGGTGCTGCTTTTCAAATAACGCCTTTCACGCCAACGCTTAAGCGAGCTGTGCCATGAATGCCCTCGGCATGTACCGATCTCAATGAATTACTTGGTAACTTGGGCCACTGAGCATGTGCCACGGAGTGTGTGGCAAGGCAGGGAACATTTCTCAGCGTTTAAAGGCACCGGCGCGCCGCGCTTCTAGGTCTCGGAGGCCACGCACGGACTTCTCGGCAGAGCCACTAGACGGCGCAGAGTGTCCGAAAGAAGCGTGAGGCAGGTGTCCGATTACTGCATGACGTCTTGCTGAGCGTTTGCACACACATCGGCACACCATGCATTTCGGAGGCGGCGCGCAGGCTTCGCGGTGGAGGCGCTAGATGACGCTGAGTGTTCTTAGGGAAGAGAATAATGGCATATTGGAATAACTTCAGAATGGTTTAAGAATCGGTAGGCCCGTCTGAATGATAACTTATTTGTCCTTAGTGAGTGTGTTGAAATATCCAAAGAAAGGAGACCGCTATATGTGACTTTTTTTAGACATTGCCGGAGCGTACGACAACGTAAACCGCAACATATTGTGGGATATTATAAGCGGAGCTGTTTAAGCCGAGCGTTAGTCCGTAACGTGTCAACAGAAAATGTGGGCCGATCCTGGCGGTAGTGCAGAAAGGGTACAAGCGCAATGGCACATATCTGTAAACTAGCGAAGCTGAACTTGGGTAAGTCTAGCTAAGTATAATTGAGACTACTTAAGCTTAGGCAGTCATCGGTAGCCAATCAATAGCTAATCGATAATCGATCAATAATGAATAAATTCTGGAAATTGCTGGGGATGACTTGGTAGTGCTTATTATCCTAGCCCAAATACGTGGCCAATACCTTGCGACAGCCAAGCAATAGCTAATTGATAATCGATCAATAATCAAAAAATTGCCCGCCAATCCACCTTGTGAAGGTGGTTGGAAAGCGAAGCTTTGTACGCCACCCTCACGGTGACTGCGGCGCACTTGATATTTCACACACTACAACGTAACTTTAACCACGGCCTTTATTATTATTTACTTCACAACAATGTTCACTACTGCTTTATTATCGGTGTGATATACACTACTAGACTACGCCCTAGTGGGGTAGTCTAGAAAATGAACCGAAGCAGTTACTAGGCTGGAAGGGTTTCCAATGACGTCAACCCTCTTTCAAGCAGCTGCATAAGCTTTGCAACAGCTGCAATATAATCTTACGGACCGCGCCGAGCCTGTTTCCGTTGTTTGCCCGCAGCCCTTATCATCCATCATGTTGGCTCATCACTTTGAAGCTTGTTTTTGTGGTTTTATTGCGATAGCAATTATATGGACACTTCAACCGGATTTCTGCCGTCGGCGTCGCCGTCGCCGTGAGGTTCCGTATAGATAAAATCTTCACCGCGCGCCGTATGCCCCAGCGCAAGCGTGCTGGGATGCGCGCTATCACGGAGAGCGAACGCACTCAATCCCCCACGCGCAAGCAACGAAGCGGGAAGCCAGCGCCGGAGGGAGCGGGGGGGGGGGGGGGGGGGGGGGCACTTCTACTGTGCCAACAACCGCGCTCGTCGCTCGACCGCACGGTCTCTTATCTCTCCCCCGCGCAAGCAAGGAAGCGGGAAGCCAGCGCCGGAGGAAGCGGGGGGGGGGGGGGGGGGGGGGGCACTTTTCTTCTGCCAACAACCGCGCTCGTCGCTCGCCGCACCGTCTCTTATCTCCACACGGCTCTGACCTCTATGCGCCGCGTGCATTCGCGGCTCAGTTTCTGTTGAAGCGATAGACCGCACGTACCTTCGCCCGCAGCGGCGTATGCTTGCTGCCAGCGTTTTGACAGTCGTTGTCTGCAGTCATTCAGTGTGATCTCTTCATGTTTGTTTGTGCGCGCTCACACCACGCTTGTTCATTCAGTTAGTAATAGTCGGGTCACATTTTCCAACGCACGCTACACATGTAATGCTGCCCGGATCGGCAGTGCAGCGCTACAGGTGTGTCCCTTCGCACGCGCGCTGCCCACGGGAAGCGCTTCTCATCAACACCACCGTTTCACACGCGCCTTCTCGTGGTCATCGAGTCTCTCTTCATGTCGGTCTACTTACGCCGCAGCACACCTGCTTACTTAATCAGCTCATGTTTACTACAATTCATATTGCTACCAAAGCCGCTCACCTTACTTCGTATGACATTGCTGTGTTGCTATCGCATGCATTGCTTCGCCCTTAGGGCGAAACTGTGACATTTTTTCTTGCGAAAACGAGTGCTTAGTTGTACGCTGAATGCCTGAATTCAAGTAAGCTATACTGCTATACCTGCAATTGTTAGCGGTTCGTCGGGATCGTTTTTTGATTACAACGACGGACACGACAGAAACCTTGGCTGGTGGAGGTACAAAGCTTCACTTTAATAAATTACGGAAAATACTGGGGATGATTTGGTAGTGCTTAGCTATAGCCTAAAAGCCAGGACTAGCTAGGTGCCCATCATCTCCGCTGTCTCCTTAAAATTGTGCCTCCAGTGCAAGCTACGCTATTTTTTTCTGGAATGGGCAGGTATAGGCAACAACTGTATACAACTATTGAGGGAGATTTATGGAGAAAATACCATTTGCGTTGAATGCGAAATGCGAATCCGAATGCGTACGAGCTGACGACGAGAGATGCGCTAAAATCTTGCCGCCCCACCTTCGTGGAGCGAGCTAGCGAGGTTAGATGGTGTCACGTGTTTTGCGCACCGGCGAAGCTTTCCGTGCACTTTCAACACCTCCGTGCGGCCATCGGCTACTGCGCGACAGCGCCATGTGCTGAATACCTGCTATGCACGGTCCCTTTCATCGCGACCACCAGCAGCAGAGCAACCGGACGACGCACTAGACATTTTATCAAGCGTGACAAGACACAGCGCGAGGGTGAGGGAGGAGCTTAAGGTCACCCACGGCACTCTCGACCCAAGGGCGCGGAGCGCGACAGCAGCGCCCCGTTGTGGCCAGGCAGCCGCTCCGCCCGCTGGAGCCGTGGTCCGTTTACTTTTTTGGCCGATAGTAGATGGTAAGGATGGACAGGGCTCTAGAAGTAATCAATATCGGGTTGAACCTCTCATACAAATAAGCCGGCACAATAGTTGAGCAGCAGCTTCCAGGTTTATTTTATGCTGACGACATTTTGTTGCTTCCTAACAAGCAAAGTGATATGCAACGTCTGCCTGATATCCGTGGAGAAGAATGTGAGAATTTAGGATTAAAATTTAGTGTTAAAAATCAGGTTTTATGGTATTCAATGAAAACAGTAAACAGACAGTGTTGATACTGGCCCAGGAAATAGCTCGGGTAAAAGAATACAGGTACCTTGATGTATGGATAAACGAACGCGATAGGTATCTGGAGACACAGGAAAAAAAAAAACATGATGGCAAAAAAGAAGAGAAATTCGGCCATACTGAAACACAGAGCGCTATAGGAATAAAAAAAGTACGAGGTGCTCCGGCGTCTGTGGAAAGGTGTAATGCTTGCAGGGCTTACATTTGGAAATGCGGTTGTTTGCTTGAAGTCATGGGTGCAGTCAGGACTCAATGGCAACCAAAGGTCAGTTGAACGCCGCGCATTGGGCGCTCACGGGAAGAAAACTAAGAAGCTGTGCATGATGATATGGGCAGGACGAGTTTTAAAGTAAGGGAGGCTCAGTGTGAAATTGATTTTGAAGAACGAATGAGGAATATAGTAGAAATTATATGGTGTTTCGGAGGGCGTTCTGCAGCACTGCGGTGAGGAAATGCCCCAGGGTGCGGTGGTCCGTTCGGCAGATCGCCCACTTGAGCAAGTCATAGGATCATAGGACAATGCGATTATGGGACAGCCTTGGGATAGTATAGGGTTGGCGCGCGATAGCGTCCCCAAGGGATATGCGGGCCGTTCAGGTAGTAGCAGCAGTGTTAGCAAAGGGTGGGTCCACCAGGAGTAGATAACGACGGAGGAGTTTGCGTGCGGGGTTCAACAGTGTAACAGCCTTCGTCTGACAAATGAAGGAGACCTGTGTGCGTGGCAGGTTAGAAAAAAGTTGAGAAAACTTCTTCATTTCTTTTATTGATCAGGAATGACCGTCAGAAATGAACAAGCAAATCAGCTCCCCTGTGAAAAGTTAATTCACGCTTACGACGCTCCTGTGTGAAGTCCGCATGGTCGCACGCCGAACACTCCGGAACTATGTTGACATTAATTGAAGATTATTTCTAGATATTATCTATTACTGCACGCGTGTGCCACACTGGAAACTACGAAGTTCAATCCTAACAGTGAAGCGACTGGAACTGTGTTGTGCGCTCGCACTCAGAGCAGGCGCTATAGCTTTTGTGTAACATCTACGAGAAACAATTAGGCAGTGAAAGTATTGTTCAAAAACAGGATATGTGCGCAGCAGGGGCGTAGCCAGGGGGGGGGGGGGGGGTCGGGGGGGTTCAAACCCCCCCCCCCCCTGAAACTTTTTCCGCCCCCCCCCCCCCCCCCATTACCCACCCTGTGTTCTCGTCGCGTCGCGCTGACATAATTCATGAAAGCGGTGCTACTATCACAATTTCATTCCTGGGCGCTTCCGTTTGGGTTGGTAATTTACAGCGAATCATGTCTGCATATGGAAAAAACTGTCACGGTGTTTGTCAAGGCTTTGACACTCTGTGAAGTTTTGGGCGAGAATGTGGCGGCCGCATTCTGAAGCAACAAATGCGCAACAAATGAAGCAACAAATGCGGCAGCCGCATTTTAGATGATGGCGAAAATGCTCGAGGGTCCGTTTACTTAGATTTAGGTGCACGTTAAAGACCCCAGGTGGTAGAAATCTCCGGTATACATTTCCGCCGCTTCCCTTCAGGTGCCGGTTAGGCCGCGCTCGCGCAGGATCTTAGGCTACGTTACAGTGTACTAGAAGGGTGCTCGGGAAGGGTGCCCCTTCTAGTACTCTGTAGCTACGGTTACACTTGGTCTCGAGGCTGTCGGAAGCGGCAAAATCTTGCAAAAATCCCCCCGCCTAGGCGGCAAAACAGGCAGAAAAACAGGCGGCGAGCCAAATCGGTCTCGGGCCGATTTTTTCGCCATGGCGAAGCGGAAACGCGGCGGAAAGTCGTTCTGCTTCACTGGAAGCTACACTAGCATGTAAACAACCGGTGGTAAAATTGAACATGGCACCAAAAGTGTAGGCTGTAAGGCTGATCGACGCGATCAAGAACCAGCCCTTGCTCTACGACAAGAGTGGCACTAAAACGTACTGTCAGCCATACTCGCGATAGTATTCAACGTCGCGCGACCGGAGGTGCGGCAACGAAGCCTTGGCGTGACCCAACTTTTCGCGCCTTTGCTAAGCCAGGCGAACCCACCACCGCCGTTTCCGAGGTGTCCGCGTCTTACGTTTATTCACTGTCCATTTCTAGAAAACAAGTTGGTAGAAGTATAAAAGCCATTTCTTCTTCCACTTCCATGGCAGACAATAGTTAGGCAGATTCCTCGTTGGCGCTCCATAATTCTCCTCGCACGCGTACGGTATGTTGCAGAAGTCGCGGGGTGCTTTTCTCGTCGCGACGATAGATTGGGAGCGCAGGTCTCACGTAGGACGCGCAGGCTTTGGCGAGCCCCAACACAAGGGCCAGCCCGGGTTTTAGATGTGGTGTTCCCGTTGCCCCTTTGGTGTCCTGGAGGCGCCGACAATACGAAATGATGAAATGATATTACAACTTGTAAATAAAAGCTATTAAAGAAATATTATCACGCCTAGGCGCCAACCTGTGACTCAGAGCTACCGTGCCCGTGTGAGGAGAATTACGGAACGCCAACGAGGAATTTACCGAAGGTCGCAGATGACGCGCGAAGTTGCGTAAAATGATCACTTTTGAAGACGGTACGTCATCAAAAGTGATCAATGAATGAACATACCGCTCGAAATAATGCGATAATGAGCGCCACCGCGCCGACAAACGTACGCAGACTAGATGGATGTGGACGAAAACGGCAGCGGCGGCCGCGGCGGTAGCAAAACAAATGTGAACAACTTGGACAGGCGCGGAAAAAATTTTCCGGCCGCTTTGGCCTTTCCGCCCGCTTGCCGCTTCCCAAGTGTGAATGTAGGCTTAGTCAGCGCGAGAAACGTCTCTTGTTTGCGATTGCGCCCCTACGGAAGGCTGGTAATTACTGTTGTGTTGTTGAATCTCAAGCCAGCAATTACGGAAGGCTGGCAGTTGCTGTTTTGTTGTGGAATCCCAAACCAGAAATGTACACACGAAGGGGTTGATGACAGCTGTGATGAGCAGGTTCTTTTGTGTTAATGTTTTCTGGCGGTTCTCTGAGGCGAAGCCTCCCAGAACCCAATCGAGGACAAAGCCGTTTTTGGGAAACACACACACAAACTTTTAATGAAACTAGAAGCGAAAAGTAACCCATAAAAACAAACACACAACGATAACATGAAAACATGTAGCTAGAACGGTAATGATATGAGGCAAGTTCGGGAAGGCTGCGGGTGTGCGTATGCACAACAGTCTCGACGCGGCGAAGCGGAGACGAGACGACGAGAGAAGCGTTGTTGATCTCACCAAAAGACGTTGTGTCGGAACGTCGTACAGGCTGTCAGAGCGTGGCAGCTCTGGCTCGGAGGGGGAAGACAGGCGGCTCGGCAGCACGAGCCGACGGTGGTGGCGGTCTGGTCGGGCAGCTGATCGTGGCTCTCGGGCACGTAGCCCGACAGCTCAGGTTCTGCCCACGGACGCAGACGCTCACCGGCCTCGGGCAGCAGCAGTTGATTATCGGGCAGGGTGGCGATGCCCGGGAAGGCAGGCGGCTTGGCAGCAGGGGTTGACGGCGGCGGCGTCCTGGCCGGGCAGCTGGTCGTGGAGCTCGGGCCCGTAGCCCGACTGCTCTCGTTCTGCCCACGGGCGCAGACGCTCGCCGGCCTCGGGCAGCAGTTCTCGAACGGATGGAGTGGCGGCGCCCAGGAATGGGTTGGCAGGAGGCCCCGGCCGGGTGAAGTCCTGGTGGCTCGGGTCCGGAACCCGACGGCCGTCTTCAACTCCCGATCCGGTGGCCGACCTTGTCCTGGTGCCGCTTCTGGAACTCCTCCCCCTACTGCCAGCGCGGCTCCTTTTTCTGCTGCTCTGGTCGATTCGTCGATTTGTCATTGGCTGCTCGAGGCTCCGTGTTCCTTCGTGATTGGATTCGCTTTCTTTTGGTATTTTTCTTGTGCCGCGTGTTCACGCGCCGGACGGTCTTCGGCGTCGTCGTTTTCGGCGCGGCGCGGTAGAGCGGCGCGTGCTCTCCTTGTCTGCTTCTTGTTTGAATGTACCGCACCTTGTCGCACACCACAAATATCACCGTCGCGCACCACACATCACAACAGCAATGAAATTCCACCGACTCGCAACAGAATGCACGAAACAGACAGCCGACAAGCATGGATTACTGCTGTGCGCAGTACAGCGTAAGTAAACTCTTGTTGCAGGCGCTGACAGTTCTCGTCGGAGTTCACGCGTCCTGTGAAATTGGTTATGTGCACTATGCACTGAACAAGACCGGAGTTCATTTTTGCATCACTAGTACACCAATCAGTCGAGATTCTGTGAGGTACAAGGCCGCTTCCTGTTTGCACTGGCGTAAGTGAAGCAGAAATGAGTTGCACGCACTACTTAAAATGCGTACACATGCCATATCTATGCTGTGCGGTGGAATATTCTGTACGATTCTGAATCTGTTGAAGTAAAGGCAAATGACGGCTGCACGCTCGCACACAGCAGAAGACACAGCGGCCCATGCACTTGCCGCAGGAAATGCAACCCTCTCGTATGAGGGAGCAGGGCGACGAAAGGTTCGAAAAAAAGGCATTACGCGTTTTTGCGCGTATTTAACTTTTCTAGCGCAAAGACGCAGCGAACAAGCTATTGCTATGGGAGTCGGTATAGCCTGGTCACACGTGCATTTTCACGCGTATAGCCGTCCTTGACTTGTGAAACGAATTTGGCCCCGACGAGGACGAGGCCATCTACGCTTAACGGAAATTAACAATTAATGATGTCTTCTCCGATCGCACGTACGGGTCGTCTCAATGATGCGTTTTCGAAGACTGGTCCATTCAGTGGCGCGATGAGAGACCGTTGCTCCAAGCGGCCACTGTACCTGTCGTACTTACTGTATCTTATTGCGATAGCAATTATATGGTCACTTTAACCGGATTTCTGCCGTCGGCGTCGCCGTGAGGTTCCCTTTAGATAAAATCTTCGCCGCGCGCCGTTTGTCCGAGCGGAAGCGTGCAGGGACGCGCGCTATCACGGAGAGCGAACGCACTCATCTCCCACGCGCAAGCAAGAAAGCAGGAAGCCAGCGCCGGAGGGAGCTGGGGCGCACTTCTACTCTGCCAACAACCGCGCTCGTCGCTCGTCCGCACCGTCTCTTATCTCCACACGGCTCTGACCTGTATGCGCCGTGCATTCGCCGCTCAGTGTCCGTTGAAGCGATAGACCGCACGTACAGTCAACCACAAAAGTTTGCGGACCACGCGAGCGCGTGGCCAAGAGCCTCTTCGCGACACTTCCGCTACGTCACCAGCGATCGACAGCAGCGCTACGTTGAAGACGCATCCCTCCTTAAATCTATGGCCTGTCTATTTTCGCACTGTGCGCAAATATTTTCTACCTATCTCTTTCAACGTGACGCGCTCTTTGTTAGCCAGGGCTACTTGCTTATATTTTGAGAGCAGAATATCAGTACAAGTAATCAGACAGCGTATTCTTCGGCTGTTATCAGTTCTATTTTCGCTTAGCCACGCTGTTTTTTTTTCGTGAGTGCGTGAGTGAGCGGTGAGGCAGCCATGGGACACAGATGCTTAGTCAGTAGGCAGAATTTTTCCGTTCCTCCCCCATCGCTAAGTGACAGTAGCGGCCGGGATTTGATCGCCTGCGCCCAGGTTTTGCTGCGCAAAGCCCGAACCACCGCGCTGCTATAGTGGTTACATTTAGAAAAATAAGAAATAATCGGGTGCGATGACTCTTTTTATAACCCTTTGCGACACGGCGTCCTCGTTTGGGGACTCGAACTTCGGAGGCGCGTCCCACGCCACGTGTTTCTTCAAATGACCTAAAACTCAGTGTGCACATTCGTGTCCGCTTCCTGATGGGACAACTAGCGGTCAGTTAACTTCATTGTCCTGCTTATTGCTGCAGATGATCACTTTGCTGGAGACACTACCATGTTAGACAATCGTTCGACGTGCCGCGTTCCAAGACCAACGTCAAGAGTATTTTTTTTCTCCGGTCGACACGAATACAACCGAAAAAGCAAGTGTCCATGCGTTTCGGGCCTAATAGTTGATTCTTTTTATGCAAGCATTGAAGCTGACGGATTTCAGAATAATTAGATAATGAGTTATACGCTAATTAATTTTTTTTACTGATACTCGCACAAAACAGCACATTGCTTCGTCTTCTTTCTTGGAATGTAATAGTGAGCGTCTTGAAATGATGCCATGCGCATTTGACGCATTTGCAGACAGTGCATCATAATTCGTGTCTGAAGGGGATGAATTTATTCACAAGACATTTACAGAAGTGTCATGAAACATAGGTCTCTCAATGATCTAGTAGGAAGTGAAATGTCCGCCGTTTTCTAGCACCCAATTGATGCGTGTGGGCATCGACTCGTACAAAGATTCAGTAATCTCCGGTCGACCGCGCAGGCTTTCCCATTCTTGTGCGATCGCTTGCCACAGCGTATCGGCCGTGCGGCCGCGGTTGGCTCGTGTGGACAGCCGTTTCTTCAACATGCCCCAGACATTTTCTATGGGATTCAAGTCGGCACCACATGGAGGCCACTCAAGCTGGCAAACAGCATGTTCTTCTAGCAATGACTGGACGATACGTGCTTTATGGATCGGGCTGCGGTCGTGTTGAAAAAAATAGCAGCCGTCGCTGAAGGGACCGTCCAGCGCATACGGAACGAGGTGTCTAGTGATGACGTCGCAGTACCGTGACGCAGTGAAGGGCCCTTCCAGACGCACAAGGGGACCAAGGCCATCTTTGCTGATTGCTCCCCACACACTCACGGAACACCGTCCACTGGATAGAACACTCTGTGTGTAATTAGGCAGATATCTGCAAGAAATAGCATACAATTGGGTTCCAGCGGCGCGTCTAAAAATGTTGTGATTCCTCTTGCGTATGAACTTTATAATGCTGTTATAGAGTTGCAATAGAAAACGTGCAAACATCATTAGATAGTACTGAAAGACCCACTGGCAGCTTTTAATTAGCTTCAGAGTAAGTAGTACTATGAAACAATCGTTAATGTTTTCAACATAATACCACTACAGAAAAATCTCGTAATGTCCAAAAGCTCATTTTACGTGAAACATGTTGTGATGCAGAATTAGCTTCGTGAATTAACTGCCAATACACTGTAAACACACCTGCAGTTTAGTGGACGCTAAACCCGCTTCTGTTGGTCCCAGCGCGTGGAAAAAGTTGACTCGTCGCTAAAGATGACATCGCCCCATTTCTCTGTTGTCCAATCTTTCATTGCTGTAGCGAACATGAGTCGTTCTTGTAGCTGGCTGTCTGAGAGGCAGGGCTTCTGTGCTGCTACGAAAGACTGCAGGCCAAGCTCACTCAGCCTTCTTCTTACAGTCTCAGACGATACCGTGAGCGAGAGCGCTTCTCGGATATCCTCTGCACTTTGAAAAGGATCAGCCACGATGGCGGCCGTAATCAGGCGGTTCTCTTCCTCAGTCGTGGCCCTTGGACGCCCACTGCGCTCCATATCTGTGAATCTGTCATCGTCGCGGAAAGCTTGAATAATCCTATTCACGGCAGTCCGGCTCCTGTTGGTTCGGCGGCAGATTTCGCGCTGAGGTATTCCCTCTATAAATAAACGCACAATGTGCCTTCTTTCGTCAAGTGGAACACGCAGCGGCATCTTTCCAAATAGGCAATCACCACGTGGCCTGAAGCAAGTCTACTACGTTTTCAGCGACTGATGCGAAGATGTGCCTATGTGTGAAAGAAAATTTTCTATGCATCCGCTTTTTCTTTATTTTTGATGACAGTGAAACACCTCCCTACCCTTTCTCTCAAGACGCAGAAGCAGCAACACTCATTGGACCAAGATGCTGCCAACCAAGGTGCGCCACAAAACGTCGCGTAAAAAAATCGTCGCAGCGCTTCGTGAAACTTATCTACCCACTGGCACACCAGTCGACAAAGGTTGCAGTGATTGCTCCGATACTGCTATCAAGCCAGATATGTGGCGGCCTTATCGCAGACAGCGCTCTGCGTCAACACAACGAACTAACAATGTCATGCACGGGAATAAAAAATTAACAGGCAGGCGAGTACCAGGAGGGCTCATATCCGGGAGAGCGCCCCTGTCGCCGCTAGGTGGCGTACCACTAGGTGGCGCGGATAGGCAGTCTGGCACGTGCTCGCGTGGTCCGCAAACTTTTGTGGTTGACTGTACCTTCGCCCGCTGTGGCGTATCCGCTTGCTGCCAGACGTTTGACGGTCGTTGTCTGCAGTCATTCAGTGTGATCTATTCATGTTTGTTTGTGCGCGCTCACACAACGCTTGTTCATTCAGTTAGTAATAGTAGGGCCACATTTTCCAACGCACGCTACACATGCAATGCTGCCCGGATCGGCAGTGCAGCGCCACAGGTGTGTCCCTTCGCACGCGCTGCCCACGGGAAGCGCTTTTTATCAACAGCACTGTTTCACACGCGCCTTCTCGTGGTCATCGAGTCTCTCTTCATGTCGGTCTACTTACGCCGCAGCACACCTGCTTACTTAATCAGCTCATGTTTACTACAATTCATATTGCTACCAAAGCCGCTCACCTTACTTCGTATGACATTGCTGTGTTGCTATCGCATTCATTGCTTCGCCCTTAGGGCGAAACTGTGACATTTTTTTTCTGATCTTACTTTACTTTTTACTTAATTTCTTCGCAAGCACACGCACACGCGAGGGGTGGGGGGGCTATGTCTTTGATATACATGTACAGAGTCTGCTTAAACTACCGATATTTATTATCGATCACGTCACGGAGAGAAAAGCAGAATCTTGCCCCCCACCCCCCCCCCCCCTGGTCGGGCCGGTGAACCCCCCCCGAAAAACATTTCTGGCTACGCCCCTGGTGCGCAGCGCACATCTCGCGGGCCTAATGTCCCGTTTCAGCGTGTGGCCAGGCGCATCGGATTATCGGGGAACCACAAAGAAGATGAACTTATCTTTGTGAAAGGGGTTCGAAGGCACAGAGAAAATATCGATGCTTAATTGATTGGACCATGAAATAAAACTAAAGTTTCTGTTAACTAGCTCGTAATAATAGACGTTTAATCTATGTTGCATCGACTTTGGATAAAAGTGGGAATCCTCAATTACTCCGTGTATAATCTAGGGCAAGTCCAATCATCATTTGCTTGTGTTGAGCGACGTGGGAGCACTAGATATGCACCATTAGTTTTACGCCCTGCAGAGACGAGAACTGTGGGTCAGTTTTCATATTATTGTTAACATTATTATCAATGTTATTATTCGAGATGAAACAAAGGGAATGATCGCGCAACATACCCTCATTGTACTTAAAATCAGTGTGCATGTGAACTTTAATTATGTTTTCATTCTCTGACGTCAGTTATGTTATGTGATTCAATATTAGTTTACTTTTTGTTTCCCATGTCCAACTCAATTTCTTGTGTAAATTAATTTCTGTAACTTCTTTTTTTTTCATTGCTGATAGTGACATAGGCTATGTAGAAGCGAAATGGTGTATCAGGGGCACTTATGCTAACAAGCTTTCCAGATCATGTACTTATTTGTGAACTCAGAAAACTATTCTGCTTATGTCCCTGAAGAAGTTTAGAAAAAATCTGAATTCGTGTGCCCTTAATATTCGATAGAGCAGTGTTTTCTGATATTTTCAACTTGGCGGAGTGTAAATGTGGGCTGCTTTTTCCCCTAGATTTCAACGGCGCTTGTAGTCTTGTCAATGACTACCGGCACGTTCGCCAGCTACATCGGCGCTGGCTTCGGTCTCGGCTACGGTGTTAGCCACTTCGGCGTGTCTAGAGGCATTGGATACTCTACCGTGACTGGATTTGCCCACAGTGTTGGCTACGCTCCGGCGCAGGGCTATTCTCTCGTTCCCGCAGGCGCAGCACATGTTCCTTCCCTACCATTGGTGACAGCACACGCAGTTCCAGCTGTGTCGCCTGTAGTAGCTCCCGGAGGCGTGACAACAGTGGCTGCGACTTACCATGCCCCAGCAACGATTACCACACTTGCTACAGTACCAGTGACGCTGACGAAGGTGACAACCACGTATCACACTCCAGTCGAGAGTACAAATGTGCAGCTATCTCCCGTCTATGGGCACAACGTTGGCGGCCTCGGATACGGCACCGGAAACTACGGCTTCGGATACGGCCTAGGATCATACGGCCTCAACTACGGCTATGGTCTCGGTACACCTGTGCAATATCTGATCCTCCTTCGCCGTCGGAAGTGTGAGTAAATGAATAATTTACGAAGGAAGACGATAAGCAGAATGCTTAAAAGTTTAAAAGTGAAGATTTTATTGCGACTAAATGCTGCGGAGAATTTTCGTATTGTAACGTCCGTTCCAGAGGTCGATGAAATGTTATTGAGACTACCATTGGAGCTCGTGGAGTTAAACTTAAATTGCATATTGAACATGTCATATTCGCATGTGGGAAACGTTATTAGCAGTATGGGCAATGAGGCACACTTGTGGTAAAATAGGACAAATGTGTTATTTGGTATTTAATTTAGGAAATATCCAAATCTTCATCGTTTCAGATGTCCCACATGTTTCAAGATGGAACTTGGGGGGAGAAATAGTGTACGCGAAAGAAAGGACGTATGTCCGTAATTGTAACGATGCCAATGCTCCGGAAGCACGCAGGAAATTTCCTAATTGCTGTAGGTTACGTGTGATAACTCCTTCATACTTTGAAAAAAAATTATTGCAATTGCTTCTGTAAACAAATTCTTTAACAATTCTGGATGAAAGATCGCACAAAAATACCGGACACAACCTGCTGTTATAACCTTTTGTTGGGAACCTGTCTGGCTCAGTTTAGGAGCTCATTGGCAATTTTTCCATTGTTTGGCCCCAAATAAATACTTGCCAGAAGCTTACCTTAAACTTCTGAAACAAACCTACTGAAACAAAATTGGCAGGACTCCCTACACTTGCGAATGCTATGCCATATTAGACTAACGGCCACTTCCATTTTTGTTAATATTGAACTGTCGGTGTTATGCTTATTCATTTTCCTACGTTCTCTTACAGAAATAACGGACGATATGAAAAGCGACAGAGGCTTGTCTGCGCCGAAAATATTACTTTACAAACCATACAACCGTATTATCCGTGGAGAAGTGACCTTTGCAAGCGCAATAAAGAGTTATCTAGTCTTTTAAAACAGGTGCTCTGCGGATATACTCGATTTGTCCTGGAAAATGTTCTTTTGTTGAGAGTGTTTTCTATAAGCCAGACTGTTACCACCCATGAAGTTTTCGACGTTTAAAAAACATAGATGTTGTCTTCATAACTTTTTGCTTGTCAGGTTCCTGTAAGCTGGTAGTGAAGAAACCGTTTGGAACACATCAATGTCGACGCATGCGATGATGTAACAGAATATGAAACTCAGTCTTGTCGTGTACGTGCTGGAACACCACAACTAAGCATCGCCACTTGCCGCAAACCCTGTCAATATTATCGGCAGAAGCTACTTAGTACTAGAGGCGAAACATTAATACTGGCCACAGCCAACGGCGGGCTAGAGCGCACAACGACTCTGGGACAGGTATAAGGTAAGTTTTTTTTACTTCTGTTTAGATGTAGGTCAGGATGAATTTTGTGCATTAAAAAGTTCAACAGTATTGTAATAACAAAGTCCTGGCAATACAAAGACATTCAAAAAGAAATTACCGCGAGTAGTTGACAAGTCGTGACACAAAAACTTCTCAGTTCACAACACAAGTTCAATGCAATGCGTGTAAAAAAACAGACACCACAGAAATATGCAATACACAATAATATAAGAACATACAAATAACGGTGAACATACAAAGTCACATCGCTGGCATCGATGTTCTCACAAGTGTCGCAAATGTCAATGCACACGTCTTTTCGCTAGATTATATTCTTTTTATATCATCCACCGCTCGCGACCAGCCGATACTGGTGATAAATGTGGAGCGTTGACAAAGAAGCGTGAAATTGAAAGCTATAGAAAAATAATAGCTTGATTGTACCGGCCTACGATTAAAATGTACAGCTGTCATGAAAAAAGATGCGTTTATACTACGACGTGCAATACAATATTAATTGGCGATGACGCACGCAAAAAGTGCTATAATGACTTAGTGCACAGGGTGAAATAAGTGTGTGCATGTCCAACTGACAAAGTGGTGTGTCAAGAGTACGCAAATTCGAGCGACCCTCTATTGTATCTCGATGAAAAATAACGTGTTCGGACGCCACGTAGTCCTGGAAACGAGTGAAAAGACGCGCTCATGACAACGCACTTACTAACGGCTGTAATCTGCATTCGTAATTGTTCGGATGCATATTAGCTTCCCGTTTCCCGTTTCTGAACACTGTGATGAAGCATTGCCACTGTGAATTTATCCATAACTATGAGTTTCCTGAAATGTCGAGAAAAAGATGCTTTAGATATAATCGGATATACTTGCCGAAGCTTTTACTGTTTTATGTCATACTACACTAACTTTTGTGTTTCTTTTATTTTTTTGCTGTCATATGACTGCAGTTCGTTGTCGAGCACTGAAAGACGGCGATACGCCCGGCTGCACATTGAACTTTCTCGCATATGTGTGGCGAGCTTTTATTGTGTGTAGTGGTGTTAGCGAACACGCGACGCCTAACGTGGCCTTTCTGTCAACGACTTCAGCTGATCCCCACAGCAGTGCAATATCACATAGCGTCTAAGCCTGTCATCTCTCAAAGAAAAAACGGGAGAAATAGGCACGCTTTGAATTTTAAAAGCAAATTGTGGCTATACTTGACGCGGCATGGTGCACGCGCCAACTGTCTAAAAGCGCTGTTGCTTGCACGAGACAAGGAGTGGTGAGGTTGTTTTTGTTTTTTTGTCATGCCATGGATGCATCTGTAACTATTGTATTACTGCCATCTTCGTGTTTCCTGCAAAGTTGGTTATTGCCTGAACAACACATGCCGAGGGTGAGTAGGAACTTTTATGGGGGTCATTGTATGCCTTTGGTCGGGGTGTAAGTGGGATTAGTTCTAAACAACTTATTTGTTTGTGCTATCAGAAATAGTCATTAGTGCACTGCAATAAATAACATAAGCGAAACAGAGCCTCTTGCCTTATGAGTGGCTGTGCTGTGGGATTGTTGTTCAGATCCCACCATCGAACGCGCATATTTTTCATTCAGCACAGCTTTATCTCACCTGTCGTAAAATGCTTTCCGTGGTAAAATTTGTTTTTAGTCTTTTGACGTCTAAACTGACGTGCCAATACGCAGACGGCATACCTTCTCGTCACACTGAGACTACCCGGCGAGCTACAAAAGAAAGATTTGATTCAAAAGTTACAAGTTTGACCAATCGTTGCCGCACCAATTAGCAATCTTCTCCATTTACATCCAGAACGCCAGCACAAAGCAACTGTGCATTGATGGCTCTTGCACTTAAGGCAGATCCGTGTGTGATTTTCGTGCAGCGACATTAAGCGTGCAACGCATATTTAATCTGTCGCGTTAATATAAACCAATGACCGCAATACTACAAGCGAATATAAAAGCAAGAACATTTATTGCGACGATTCAAGTTCCCGAAAAGTGCTCGAGCAGGTTCGCACTTTGCACTTGAGCTACTTTGCAAAGTCTAAACAACTAAAACTTGGTTAAGATTGCGGGGATTATAGATACTAGTGACGGAACTGGCATTCATGAAATTGCTTTTCCATGTCGGTGGTTTCCCAGTCATACTGTCATATTTGAGAAACAACAAACCGAATTATTGGAAGAACGTGCAACCGAGCATGGAACAACAAGCATCAATTTGTTGTCGGCTCTTAAAAATCGAAAAAGAAATGCGAGAACTCTCAGCGAGAAGGTCATCTCGGCAATGAAGAGGTCAAAAGACTTATTGTGCCGAGCGCAGAACATATACAATAAAACTATGTGTGCATGAAACACTGTGTTTCATCGCAAAAGCCCCTCGCCGAATGCCTGTCGAATGGCGGACGAGAACAGAGTCAACGCGTTTATGGACTTCCCCTCTTAGACCCACCAAAGGCGGCTACTAACGCTACCGACTTCGGTATTTTGCTGCAATCAAATGGCATTTGGTGAACTACTTTAACTCTAGGCTGTTGGTGCCCTCTAATTTGCAGCGTTCCTTCCAGACAAGACTTCTTTGTTAGTATTAGCCGTTGTGTGGCTATTGGTCCACGGCCCTCAACATAAGTTTTCTTTGGATTGCGATGTTGCAATAAAGTGATCTGATTTCACCTGAATATATGTTCGTGCTCAAAACATTAGGGAGGATTTTATAAAGGGTGTTGTTGTTATTGTTGCCTCAAACCACAGCTCGTATTCCCAGGGGAGATTGGCCACACTGGGTTGCTCGAAAAGTGCACTAAACAAAATACCAAAAGGGGGTAAAGGCAAACATTCAAAACGAAGCATTCGACAACTCAATGCTAACAGAAATTTGAGAAGGCCTATTCACAAATTTATGAATAAAATAAAGTAAACTGTCCCATGGTTGGTGCCCTAGCAGTGTAACTTTCCTTATGCTTCAATGAACTTGTGCATAGCAGTAATCATCGGCCCATGGCTTTTGTCCCGGGTTGATTCCTGCTTGAATTTTTGCCTTTCTCGCTCTGTTTTGTTCTGTTCTGTGTTGCTCTGTTCGCTCAGCACAGGCTGAACTCTAGTTTTTTATAATCGTCCATATCATTTAACAATGCTTTAATTATTTGCGTAATACAGATTTACATTTTCTAAATGAAGGAAAATGAGTAGCCGGAGGCGTCCTGTTTCGAACATGTCCAGGGGAGTTCAACATTATCACGCCTAACTAACGTAGCTTTCATGTTACTGAAAGGGTGCCATGCCAAACACGGACGCAATAAAGAAGGAAACTGACCGCACAAACGCCGTCCTTTTCATCCTTTGTTCGTTTCGTTCCTTCTTGCGTCCGTCTTTGCACGCCCACTTTTAAGTAACTGGAATGATGTTTTGATGCACGTAGAAATCTTCGTGACTAAGCCCATACGTGGTGAGCTTGGTGCCTCTTCGTATAGGGCAACGAATAAGGCAGATGTAGTGACTGGTCGAGCTGGAACGAAAAAAGATGTAAAAAAGGCACGCTTTTCCCAAGCCTGAAAGAAAGCCCGCGAAACGCAAAAAAAAAAAAAACGTGCCGCGCGGCTAGTCACGCTGATGACCTGCAATTTTCTAATTGATAATTTGGATATTTGAGAAAAACTATTAACTAACCAAATTAGGCGAAATACTAAAAAAATGTTTGACTTGCTCCAATAACGCCAAAGAAGATTGCCTTTATTCGGTCCATCTACGTGACACTCGTATATTTTGAAATATTGAAAGAAGCTACGCAGGCCACCCTGTACAAACAACCAATACAAGCCTAATTCGCGCAGCTAGCGTACCGTTTATTCAATTTACAACTACTTTAACTTTGAAAGTCGTGCATTTTTTTTCCTTTCTCAAGGAAACATGCTGTACATCACATTGTAAAGCAGTGACGCCTAACAAACCACCAAAACGTATCCTACCGGCTGTTGCTTACAACCTGTTTCCAAAACTCTGAACGTGCGATGTCGCCGGCCTTCGTTCCGTAAACGCGCCGTTGCGTCCTTTGAGCATTGTTTTACACTGAGCAACGCCTGCCGCAAGGCAACATTTTCGCCCAAGGCCACGCCACTGCATAAAAGCGCAGTTAAGTTGAGAAAAGCATACGGCGCCACCTCTTTTCACACACACGAACTGTTTGTGGCGTGTCTGGTCGATAGATTCATGGCATGGCGTGGCGGTGGCGCCAGCAAACTCACGGCCATGGCATCTGTTCAAGTGCCACCTAATCTTCTGCGTTTCATCCTGGCAGCTTCTTCCATTTTCACTGTGCTGGGCCCAAAAATGTGTCGGTCTGCAACAGTTCTCGGCGTATCAGACAGAAACAGGAATATAATCGAGAAAGAGCACGTACACATTTATTAACTGCAAGAAAAAAATAAATTACATGCGACGAACACCAGTAAGTAAACATAATGCGCCGGTTAAGCTAATCTAGCTGTGCATTGCAGGTATTGGAATAATGGGCTAGTAGATTCGGGAATCACCCAGTAAGGTTCACTGTCACAACCATATGTAATAATTATTTTAGCACTCAGTGTCGCTCGCTTATTTTTGCATCGGCGGTGCCATCGTAGCCTAGGGCAAGGCAGGTTCAGCGTTGATGAGGCATGGGAGAGGTCCCGGTCGCGTAGAATGGAGCCGTTGTCGCCGGAACGAGCCTTGGCCAAAGATCCCTGAGCGCAGCCGCGGGGCGTAAAGAAGGAAGCCAGACAGGTGCGGCACCGCTGGTGTCCCCCTCCTGTTCAACTCCTTCTTGCCGATGCCACCGGTTCGCCTCCCCCCACCAAGGGCTCAAGCGCACCTGTTGCCTCTTCCAAGGCCACGTCAACTCTCCTTCGTCTTATTAAAGAGAAATTTTCTTTGCCCGATCCATCCACTTTTCGACTGCTGCTGCTGCCGCTGCTGCTGTCTTTCACGCCGTGTCGGGGGGTTGTTGAGAACGTGTATAATGTATATGGCAGGTGCGGGAGACATTTCCAACGAACTTCGGTGGCATCGCAACACAGCCTTCTGTAACTCCCTATCCATTGTCACAATGCCCTATAGGATTCCCTGGCCGTCGATCGACACAATGCCCTCTGGAAGGCCGTAATTACGCGTGAGCCCCCCGCAAAAGCATTGAGAAAGTGCACTGTTCACCTTTGTACTCACGCACAACAGACCAGAGGGAGATTTATTATTATTATTATTATTATTATTATTAATATTATTATTATTATTATTATTATTATTATTATTGCCATCTTACAGTATTCGTACATCAGAAGGCAGGCCCGTCAAAGCCAAGGAAATGGCTTGCGTGACTTGGCCCGGCACGTCGGCAAGCCGAAACCAGATGGCCACACGTATAGCAATTAAAAGTTGGTGAATCTCATATCAAGAAAATGAAGTTTAAATAACACAGAAACTCTCTGAAGTCAGTGACACAGATAGACAAGAAACAATATAACGAGGAAAGACAACAATATTTAGTGTTATACATAGATTATAATGCCTTCAACATCTTTTTTCTTGTTTCGTTTTGTGGTTGCAGTAAATACATGATCAGGTAGGTCATTGAATATTCTTGGGACATAAGCACAGCTGCTAGCTTTCCCAAATATTGTATTGCAGTAGGGTACCATAAAACGCACTGTTTTCCGCAGGGCACGGGGAGCAATATATTCCTGTTTAAAGTCGGGCTTCTAGAAATATCTTACCACAACCTTTTCAGTGAACAATGTTTTAAATGACGGAAGACCGAGACGTATAATTAAGTTGACATTGTCAGCCGAGAAAGAGTTATATGCAATAGATTTTAATATATATTTTAGAATTCTATCAATTCGACACTGCCATCGAGAAGAGCAAAAACCGAATAATGTAATGCCATAACGTAATACACTGTATGCTAAGGCGTGCGCAATAGTGATTTTTACAGGCATCGGAACAAGAATTTAATGTTAAAAAGTAGCGATGAAACACTTCTGAGCCTGCCGCAAATATATGTCATATGTTCATTCCATGAGAGATCACTGTCAAAGAAAACACCAAGGTATTTAATAGAGTTGACATATTCTACGGGGACACACTGACACGATTGGCAATTTGGACAGTGCAGAAACAGTGGCAAATTTGGATTTCTAAAGCGGATTTCTAAAACACACCATTTTTTTTCTTGTTTAGTGACAAACAGTTGTTAGCAAACCAGGCTATTGCATCATACACACTCTCTTGAAGTAACTCAATGGCGTTTGAGTAACAAACATGTTTTATTAAAAGGACAGTATCATCGGCATACTGAAATATCAAACACTTCGATACCACTGACGAAAAGTGATTTATAAATATATTGAGGCACTCCAGCTTTTAGAGGTAATTTGATATTGATGAATAACTGGTTGTCCAAAGCTATCACCTGCGAGCGGCCGTACAAATAACTTTTTAGGAAGTAGTAAAAAGGCCCCCTGAAGCCGAGCAGGTATAGTTTTTCAAGCAGGAGTTCATGGTTCACAGTATCGAACGCTTTAGAAGTGTCAAGAAACAATGCACATGCAAACATGTTTTCTTCTAAAGCTGTGTTTAGTTCATCTGAACATTCCTCGAGCAAAGCAATGGTGCCCGTCCCGCAACAAAACCAAACTGGCGGCTTGATATGACTGAAAATTATCTAGAAATGAAGTCATTGTTTCTAAGAAAAATTTTTCTAATATTTGTGACATGATAGAAAAAATCGAAATAGGTCGGTAACTGTCCACAGTACCTTTCTTTCCTCCTTTAAATAATGGCGTTACAATGGCCTTTTTTAATTCCGTCGGCAGTGTGGCGGTCTCTAGGAATCCATTGAGTATGGCAAGAAGGATACTGGATAGTGCGTCGAAGTTTCGTTGGAGCAAAGATACCGCTATACTGCCTATACCAGCTGGCTTGTGTCGTCTAAACCCAGCAACAATTCTTGCGAGTGCGTCAAACGTCATCGTTGGTAAGAACGCAGAAGCTGATATGATTTTATCTTTTCCAGATTGGACAGCGGGCACTGTTGAGGTTGCTCCTGAAATGCGTGCTAAATGTTGATTGAATAGTGTGGCTGTCTGCGCAAGATCACTTGGAAAAGCGTCGGCTAGCTTTGAATTCGCACTGTCTTTACCGCGTAGATGGTTTATCAGTGACTACGTCTTCGCCGGGTTTCCAACAGATAAGTGAAACTGACGTTGAAAGTACCGTCACTTTGCGCATCGGATAAGGGCGACGACTTTATTCTATGCGAATCTGTAGCTGGCGTGAAGATCAGCATTGCATGGAGCTCGTTTAAACCGTTTACATTGCAAATCTCGGTAGGCGATTGCATTCATGATTTCCACGGTCAGCCAGTTGCGACTTCTTCTCTGTTTAGTTATAACAATTCGAGTACCGGCTTCTTGAAAACTGGGTATTTGCGAACAAAATTGTTCATAAATCAACACTGGCACCCCGGCAACAATCAGTGAAGACCAATCGAACTTGACAATCATCTTGTCCAATTTGCGTTCATCAACAAAGGCAACGCGCATTCGTTTATCTGAGTTATTTACTTTCCCACCGCGAGGTGTGCTGAAAAGGCGCCTCAAGCTAAAACGACAGGCAGTGCAGTAGTGGTGTGCTAAGCGCTGCGTGAGCACGCATGAATGCCGATCGTGATTAGGCACCCGTATCCCGATATTATCTAAGCAAGAATGTGTTGTTCGGCCATTCACAACTTCTTCACGTGTGAATGTGTTGACCGCGCTTTCTACGCCAAAAGCATCTTCTTCTTTCTGGGGTTTTACGTGCCAAAACCAGTTCTGATTATGAGGCACGCCGTAGTGGAGGGCGGCTCCGGATTAATTTTGACTACCTAACGTGCACTACAACGCAAGCGCAAGGGCGTTTTTGCATTTCACCTCCATCGAAATGCGGCCGCCGCGGCCGGGATTCGATCCCGCGACCTCGTGCTCAGCAGCGTAGCTATCTGAGCCACCGCGGCGGGTACGCCAAAAGCAGAGAGGGCAGATAAATAATCGGACACTTGAGTTTTGCCTGGGATAATATATCAATATTTAAGTCACCGGTGCGGCAAAACACCTCCTCATAACTGAAACGCTTCAAAACAGTTTCTAATTCTAGTATGAAGCGAATTACGCTGTTTGCAGGAGGCCGGTAGAGCGCTAACAAAGTAAGAGTAGTCTGAAAAACGCTTACATTTAACACAGCCATTCGGCATCAGTGAAATATACATCAATGTATGATACTGTGTATTTTTCGTTCACAAAAACTGCTATTCCACCCCCTCGACGGTGCGAACGAGTCACAAATTTTGCACAGTAACCTTTTATTACAAAGAACTGTGCGCTTGATTCGGGAATATTTATTTCGGTTAGCACAAATACATCTACGAAATTTGTTGAATCTTCTGCTGTACTTCTAAACTCATCCTAGTATTTACGTAGACTGAGAATATTTCTATTAACCAAAATAAAGTCTAATTCAGAATTCGGACCAAAGCTGTCCTTAAAAGTTCGAAAGTTTGGAAAATCAGGTAAAATGGACGGAGTCATATTCATTGGATTTTTTCAACATCCGTTTCATTGCTAATGCGAATGAGGAAAGAGTCTTCGTCCTTCTTAGCGAAGATTTTGCCTCTTCTAAGCCAAACAAGCTTGTACTTTATTGCTTGCCTGCGGCCCTTGCAAGGCAGAACAGATACCGATTTGCTTTGGTTAGATTGTCATTGAAGTAGAGCTTCGGGAGCATTTCCAATTCATAGATCTGTCGAAGTTTTGTACGAGCTTTGATTCAATTTCCTTTCATGTTTACCGTTGAGAAACGAACCAAGACCGTCGGGATAGTATCTCTCCTGCCAGAAAGACGGTGGACAGCACCGACGTCATCATCAGCAGAAAATTCAGGTAAATCAATCTTCGCAGCAAGATAATTCAGTAATTTTTTCAAATCTTCCTTATCGGCAACCGGCAAACCACGGATTTCCAAGTTTGCCTTTCTGCTGTGCTGTTCAGATTCATTTTGCTCCTGTTGCAATCGTTGCAATATCTCACCCTGAGCACGGACAGTCTCATTTAGTTTTTGAATTTCTTTGTTTCTGGTGTTTGCGGCATCTTCAGACATCTTGAGCTGTTCGCGTTTGGCCTTACACTGATTTGATAAGAAAGTGACAGCGTCTTCAAGATCGGAGACGGTCTTCGTCAGCTTCAAGAATTATGCTTTCGGAAGCAACAGCGAGTCAACTTGCTTGAGTCAACTTGCTTGAGCTTGATCCTTGAAGGGCCAGTAGTACTTCTAAGCTTTTTTTTTTACATCCTTGATTTCCGTAACAAGAGCTAAAATAGCGTCATTATTGCCTGCCGGCTGAGCGAAATCCGACTGGGAAGAAGAAAGAGATTGTTTTAGATGCGAGAGCATCTTATGCTCGGGGCAGTGTCCGTTTTGCGGCATCCGCACCCATACTGCGCATGCGCAACTCTCCCTCATTCTCCTCTCCTACGCAGGTGTGCGCTCCCCTCCTCCCCTCTCCCCCTCTCCGCCACAGGCGCGGCACAGCAAATCATTGCATATAACTCTCTCTCTCTCCCTCTCTCTAAGGGTACGCCGGTAGGCGGCGCAAGTGTCGCGGCGCAGTATAAAGCGTTCTCTCACTCTAACTTTCATTGGGTTGTGTTGCCAAGTGAAACGAAACGGAACTCGATGCGCACAACCCGCGATGCTTTCGCATCCCACCATGGTTGCCCGTAGAGTGAAATGATGCGATTTTTTGTTAGCTCTGCAGGTCCTGTAGTCCCAAACTTCACGTTTCGCCTGTCCCATGGTATTAAATGCATCGGGGGCAATACCTGAGCAAGTCTGTCCGAGATGATATGAATATTTGCAGTCGCAACACGTATGTCACAATCCGTCCATCACTAGGCAGACATCGCGACAGGTTATGCAATCAACTCTTGGCAGTCGGCAGCACTTCTCGTACAATGAGAAGTAAAATATTGCAAAAGAAACTATACCTGTGAAAGTACAGGCGAACAGTTTAACAGGCCAATGTGTCGCTGCCGCCTGCTAATTATTATTATAATAAAAATAATAATAATTAGTCATGCTTATTTAACGTGCCCTGGAACAAGCCTACAGTCTGAGTGCAAGCGCAAGGATACATTACAAACAACAAGAAAAGACTGCAGGGGAATATATTAAAGAACAGTGAATAAAAAGAACACTTCTGAAAAAAAAGGGAGCACCTACTACAAAGCACAAAGTAAATACAATTAAGGACGATGAGAAGGGCAGAAGGCACGAAGATAGATAGTTGTGTACAATTGGCGCAACGGTGTAGAAGACGAATTCCCTCGACAATCTGCAAACAGAGCAAGGAGAGCGCATACTCCGCATTCCAACGCGTTTAGGGTGAGCAGAAAAGTGTAAGGTCGCATCAAAAAGTACACCGAGATCATTGACCACACAAAACCTACACAACGGTACAGAATCTACCGAATAAGCAATACAAATGTTTGCAGGTTTTGCGTGTGAAAGTCATGACTTCAGTTTTAGCAGTATTCAAGGTGAGGTTATCTTTGCACCATTTAGAAAAAAAAACAGGTGCGACTGCAGGGTGCGACAGTCATCAACAGTGAGAATTTTATTGAAGATCTTGATGTCGTCAGCATATAGAAGGAAAGAATAATTCCGAGTAGCGGAAAGAACATCATTAAGAAAAATTAAGAAAAGGAGTGGTCCTATATAACACTGATCAAATGCCGCTACAGTTGCCATGTAAAAACAAGACGTTTGGCCATTGACGTTACTATTACGTGATCTATAAAGAAGATACCTGCGCAAGGGATTGACAGCTCATAACCCAATATCAAAGCGCGTAAGCTTGATCACAGGCCGTCAGTGGCTGACTACATCAAAAGCTTTGCTGAGGTCACTATAAATGGTGTCAACTTGTCCCGTTTGAAGTACCGGCGCAGAGACCTGTGTCATGAAACTTGCGAAATAATAGTAATAATAACAACAATAATAGTTTAAGGTATGGTACTGCACATTTCTGCTATTTCTGAAAGATAAGCACCGTGCAAGTTTGTTCATGCCGATAACTGACGCAGGGCGTGCCGTCTCAAAGCCACATTAAAGCACCCCGGCGTCGAAAACACCATACGCGAGTGGTGGTCCGGCACCATCAACACTTCAGCCACATATGCAAAGACACTACCCTGCAACACTGGGAGACCCTGCTCTTCGTCGGGAATCCAGGTGACCAGCGGGCACTGGTCATTCGGGCACGGTACGTGGCAGCAGCTATTTATCTAAAGGCTTCAATATAAAAAAGCTTTACTATGATAATAAAACGCGCCCTCCATCGGCACCCACTATGCGATGCGTCGTGTGAGGGAATGACAGTGCTAACGTGCTCGCAGGCTATAGACAATGGCGCACAACAATGCCCCGAGCAAACACGTCTCGCAGTGCGCAATGTTTGCGAAGTGGTGCACGCAAGGTTACATTTAACACTACATAATCACTGCCGGATTTGAAGCCAGGTGTTCTACCTCTGCTCCACGCCACCACAACAGAATGTTACAGAATAGATACAGAATGGATACCAAGAGAAGGAAAGCGCAGTCGAGGACGGCAGAAAACCAGGTGGGATGATGAAGTTAGGAAATTCGCAGACGCATGTTGGAATACGCTAGCGCAAGACAGGGATAATTGGAGATCGCAGGGAGAGGCCCCCGTCCTGCAGTGGACATAAATATAGGCTGATGATGATGATGATGAATCACTGCCAGATGCCGTCGAAATTACCACCAAATACAGTCAATGAACACACACAGCACAGAAAGCTTCGCTTACATCGATTGCCACCGTGCAAGAGATCTGTATCCTCCTGGGGGCACTTGCTGTCTTCTTCGTTTTCTATGAAGCCGGGGCAGTGCAGCTTGCGCCGTTTCTTTCCTTGTTGTTGACTTCCGCGGCATCACTTTTGGCCGGGTACCTCCTCTTCTTCTTCTAACACATGACACGGACATACGTCGCTGTATTTATTAAGGTACGCATGTTGTACTGCACACTGTTTTCAAGCGGGAAACACGAAGGCAACTCAATTTCAAGTCACCATTCTACGTCATCACAGGAGGTTGGACCATGAGCAGCGCTTTGCAGTCCCGCGTGAGAAATGAGGTGAATTGTACAATTTGACCGCAATTGTTTCTGTTACATAGCCAGCCTAATATACATTAACACTGAACTCCGCCTGTATTAACAATAATGTCACATTTCCAATATAAACAACGGACGTTTAGGTTTTATTTTATGATCATAGATGCAATTTACAATATAATTTGACGGCTTTAGAACAATAATTAATCCCGTGCGAAGAACACCATCACAGAGCCAAAAAAACATGAAGACAAGAGCGCAGTTGTTTTAATGTGTTAGCATTCTTCAGGTACTTTCATGCACTTTCCGGGGGCTAACAGTCTATCTATCTATGTGTCTATAGGTTGTCCCACATATCTGGGTGACCAGGTGGTTCATGGCCGAATGGGAAGTGCATCGAGTGGCTGTGCTGAGGTAACAAGGTTCAAAACCAACCATCGGACCACACTGCGTATGCGGCAGTGTTTACATATGTGCCGTTCTTCAACGAACCTCTTTCACGCCGACATGGGTCATTGTAGATGCGGCTCTGGGTAGATACTGCGACTCAGTGAAACACTTCGACGCCGACTTGAAGCACTGGGTATGTGCCACTCGGTCTGTGCTGGTGTTCAGTGAACCTCTTTGACGCCAACTTGGGTGACTGGGAATGTGCCAGTAGGTGTGCGCCGCTCTTCAGTGAAGGTATCTGACGCTCACTTCGGTAGGTAGGTGGGTATGTGCCACTGGGAATGGGCCGATGTACAATGACAGAAAATATCTTTTAAATTTATCTGATGCTGGGCGGAATCGAACCCATGTCACCAGGCTTTGTCAAGGACAGGAACCCGACGCTTTAGCAGGATGAACTACAAATGCTATTTTAAATTTATCCGATGCTGGGCGGAATCGAACCCATGTCACCAGGCTTTGTCAAGGACAGGAACCCGACGCTTTAGCAGGATGAACTACAAATGCTATTTTAAATTTATCCGATGCTGGGCGGAATCGAACCCATGTCACCAGGCTTTGTCAAGGACAGGAACCCGACGCTTTAGCAGGATGAACTACAAATGCTATTTTAAATTTATCCGATGCTGGGCGGAATCGAACCCATGTCACCAGGCTTTGTCAAGGACAGGAACCCGACGCTTTAGCAGGATGAACTACAAATGCTATTTTAAATTTATCCGATGCTGGGCGGAATCGAACCCATGTCACCAGGCTTTGTCAAGGACAGGAACCCGACGCTTTAGCAGGATGAACTACAAATGCTATTTTAAATTTATCCGATGCTGGGCGGAATCGAACCCATGTCACCAGGCTTTGTCAAGGACAGGAACCCGACGCTTTAGCAGGATGAACTACAAATGCTATTTTAAATTTATCCGATGCTGGGCGGAATCGAACCCATGTCACCAGGCTTTGTCAAGGACAGGAACCCGACGCTTTAGCAGGATGAACTACAAATGCTATTTTAAATTTATCCGATGCTGGGCGGAATCGAACCCATGTCGCCAGGCTTTGTCAAGGACAGGAACCCGACGCTTTAGCAGGATGAACTACAAATGCTATTTTAAATTTATCCGATGCTGGGCGGAATCGAACCCATGTCACCAGGCTTTGTCAAGGACAGGAACCCGACGCTTTAGCAGGATGAACTACAAATGCTATTTTAAATTTATCCGATGCTGGGCGGAATCGAACCCATGTCACCAGGCTTTGTCAAGGACAGGAACCCGACGCTTTAGCAGGATGAACTACAAATGCTATTTTAAATTTATCTGATGCTGGGCGGAATCGAACCCATGTCACCAGGCTTTGTCAAGGACAGGAACCCGACGCTTTAGCAGGATGAACTACAAATGCTATTTTAAATTTATCCGATGCTGGGCGGAATCGAACCCATGTCACCAGGCTTTGTCAAGGACAGGAACCCGACGCTTTAGCAGGATGAACTACAAATGCTATTTTAAATTTATCCGATGCTGCGGAATCGAACCCATGTCACCAGGCTTTGTCAAGGACAGGAACCCGACGCTTTAGCAGGATGAACTACAAATGCTATTTTAAATTTATCCGATGCTGGGCGGAATCGAACCCATGTCACCAGGCTTTGTCAAGGACAGGAACCCGACGCTTTAGCAGGATGAACTACAAATGCTATTTTAAATTTATCCGATGCTGGGCGGAATCGAACCCATGTCACCAGGCTTTGTCAAGGACAGGAACCCGACGCTTTAGCAGGATGAACTACAAATGCTATTTTAAATTTATCCGATGCTGGGCGGAATCGAACCCATGTCACCAGGCTTTGTCAAGGACAGGAACCCGACGCTTTAGCAGGATGAACTACAAATGCTATTTTAAATTTATCCGATGCTGGGCGGAATCGAACCCATGTCACCAGGCTTTGTCAAGGACAGGAACCCGACGCTTTAGCAGGATGAACTACAAATGCTATTTTAAATTTATCCGATGCTGGGCGGAATCGAACCCATGTCACCAGGCTTTGTCAAGGACAGGAACCCGACGCTTTAGCAGGATGAACTACAAATGCTATTTTAAATTTATCCGATGCTGGGCGGAATCGAACCCATGTCACCAGGCTTTGTCAAGGACAGGAACCCGACGCTTTAGCAGGATGAACTACAAATGCTATTTTAAATTTATCCGATGCTGGCGGAATCGAACCCATGTCACCAGGCTTTGTCAAGGACAGGAACCCGACGCTTTAGCAGGATGAACTACAAATGCTATTTTAAATTTATCCGATGCTGGCGGAATCGAACCCATGTCACCAGGCTTTGTCAAGGACAGGAACCCGACGCTTTAGCAGGATGAACTACAAATGCTATTTTAAATTTATCCGATGCTGGGCGGAATCGAACCCATGTCACCAGGCTTTGTCAAGGACAGGAACCCGACGCTTTAGCAGGATGAACTACAAATGCTATTTTAAATTTATCCGATGCTGGGCGGAATCGAACCCATGTCACCAGGCTTTGTCAAGGACAGGAACCCGACGCTTTAGCAGGATGAACTACAAATGCTATTTTAAATTTATCCGATGCTGGGCGGAATCGAACCCATGTCACCAGGCTTTGTCAAGGACAGGAACCCGACGCTTTAGCAGGATGAACTACAAATGCTATTTTAAATTTATCCGATGCTGGGCGGAATCGAACCCATGTCACCAGGCTTTGTCAAGGACAGGAACTCGACGCTTTAGCAGGATGAACTACAAATGCTATTTTAAATTTATCCGATGCTGGGCGGAATCGAACCCATGTCACCAGGCTTTGTCAAGGACAGGAACCCGACGCTTTAGCAGGATGAACTACAAATGCTATTTTAAATTTATCCGATGCTGGGCGGAATCGAACCCATGTCACCAGGCTTTGTCAAGGACAGGAACCCGACGCTTTAGCAGGATGAACTACAATGCTATTTTAAATTTATCCGAATGCTGGGCGGAATCGAACCCAGGTCACCAGGCTTTGTCAAGGACAGGACCCGACCTTGACAGGATGACGACAAATGCTATTTTAAATTTATCCGATGCTGGCGAATCGGAACCCATGTCACCAGGCTTTGTCAGGACAGAACCCGACGCTTTAGCAGGATGAACTACAAATGCTATTTAAATTTATCCGATGCTGGGCGGAATCGAACCCATGTCACCAGGCTTTGTCAAGGACAGGAACCCGACGCTTTAGCAGGATGAACTACAAATGCTATTTTAAATTTATCCGATGCTGCGGAATCGAACCCATGTCACCAGGCTTTGTCAAGGACAGGAACCCGACGCTTTAGCAGGATGAACTACAAATGCTATTTATTTAATATGGCACTTATTGCATCATGTAAAATACTATATGCGAGAGTTGTGCAATCACTAGCCAACACATCATATATTGACGGTCTAGAAATTAAGGGCCAATAAATCGCGGTGTGCACACCATGCACCGCAGAAGAAATTGACAGTCGCTTTAGCACACGCCAAAGAGGGTGAAGGCGAAAGCCTGCGCACTCAAGAGACATTAATTCAATTACTAGACATCGTCATTCGAATGTGTTGTTATTTCTTATTACTTGTTCTTTTTCAACCAAAGGTTGCGGGTTCGCGTGCCTTAATTGACGCTACAATAATTAACTTTTAGTACAAAAGGAGCTTAGTATGTACGAGAGTTTACAAAATTAGATAAGGCTATACCTTAACTTTGCATTCCTTAGCGTGACTGCCAGCGTTTTGAACACATCTATGCATTCGCACAGATGTGTTCAAAACTTGTCCCCGACTGTCATTCTTCTCACTTGAGAGAGAGACTAGATCTTTTATTCATAAGCTGCTTTTGCGTATTTCGCGTGTAGTTAGGTTCCTTGGAGTAATCTTGGGATCTTCGGGATATTGTTTATTGTGATATCCTAGGGGAATATATGATGCGTATAATCTCATACGGCAGTTTAACCTCAGAGAATGGCCCTTGAATATAGGTATTTCCGGGCGATGAAGAAAGCGTGCTTTAGAGAACACAAAAACGAACAGAGAGATAAAGTGAGAAAAATGCACAGCAGTGCCTCTGCATGTCCCGGATGTCACGGATAGATCAGTTGGTATGCATACGATGCACATGAGAACTGCATCGGAGGAGGCGATTTTTCATCCATTAGGGGATGTCCTACACTTAAGAAGTAAAGTGGCAAAAAATGAAGTCAATCGTGACAGTTTTGTCGATAAAGGAGTGAGAGTGACAAAACGAGAAGAACAAATGCAGGGAGGTCCAACGACGAGCATCCGGTTTGCTGCCGTACAGTGGCCGTAAGAAATAGGGCGAACGGAGAAAGGAAAGACGAATGCTGATGCCCAATGTGCGGCACTTGTCGATCTGAAGAAACTATCAAACGCCTTCTGTGCACTTCCCCTCAATACGAGGTCCAGCGCATTCCTTTAGGGACTGCACTAAGCCGACTAGACCATAGAGCATTCTCTGCAATTAAAATTCCTTAACGCTGGCCGCATCCGTCGCTGGCACAGTAATATTTCCGTACGCTACACTTCACTACTTGCTTGATGCGGGGCTGATAATGCTCCGCGTACGTCTGCTATATCTCGCGTTAGCTATCTCCTTATAGGCATATCTCGGCGGCTACTGTCTCTACTTTCTCGGCTTTCCATTTACATAGCATGTCTTTTTGGGCAGTACCGTTAATTTAGGGTGGCATGTGACTGTCATGCACCGTGACAAGCCAGGCTGGACGCTGACAAGAGGCGCTTCTAAAGCACACCTTGCTGTGCACAAGCCCATGATAGTGTCGCATAAGTTGACATAGATTTTCATGTATTTTTAGTACACATGCCTCACTACGTGTATCTTTTAATGCGAAAGCATTACGAAGTGGCATTATGAAGTGGCTCATGAAGTAGAAAATCCGGCAGCGAGGCCGGAGAAAGTACAAGTCACGTGGTCAGAGAGACAGACCTGCGCCGGTGGCGCCGGTGGCCGCTCTATATTGTCACGTGGTGGCGGTGCAGAACACAGTAACCAAACTGTGAATGGCGAAACTCTTTATTGGGCTAACCTGAGCCAAGAAGAATGGCTGGGACTATGTAAAAAGCATTATGGCTGAACAGCGCAGACGGCGGGACGTGTGAAAAACGGACAGTACAATGCGCTGTCTGGATGTGTACGATGTGCTTAGAATATTTCTGGGCATTACTGTTTAGACAGAACGGCTGGCTGTTACTTGCATTCTGAAGTGTATCTTTAGACCAATGTGATGCAGAAGGCTGTTTTGACCACCATATTTCAACCATCTAATTATCGACGTTCGGACTGACGACTGATGTAAACTGTTGCGTGGATCACTTTGTGATACTGGTATTAAATATATCTCATTTTCAGTGCGCCGTGCGTGCTCAACTGTCAGCCACTGTGTTGCCCTGAATGCCACAACGACTAGGAATTCACTGAAATAAAATTTTGTTGTAGATTTTTGTACGAGATCTGTTTTTGCGAGTAACCTCTTTTTGCAAGCCCTCTGCTTATTCCAACATGAGTGCAGTTGAATTCTGACTCAAGAATACTGCTGCGCATGGGCACCTTACTGAACGCACTTCATAGTTTAAAGGATGTTCGACGCACCGAGTTCCATCCATCAGCAATTGTGAAGGAATAGTTTCCCTTTATCGGTAATGGTTACAACCGCTATTTATATTATATAAGCATGTTCTTTGACAAAGTAATTCAAATGTTTTTATAAGAAAAACGCCACATGACTAAGTGTACAACAAATACATATTTAATACCTCTGTTTTACGATAAATCATTAGAAAATATCCTAAGGATCATCTAACCATTTTTTCTGTTCTTTCATTGGAGTCTGCAACACCTCTGTATAAGTATATGTAAATTTGACACACTAACAGACAGCAGACAATACTTCATGGCTAATATTTCGAAACTGACCCTTAGGTTTTTGTTCTACTACTGTAATATATTTACAGTTGTGAGATGCACAGTTGAATGGTTGGGCAAACTCACCTGTCAATTATTTCATTTTTCTTATCAGGCTGAGATGCCGCTATTACCAGATGGCATTTCTGTATACTCATGCTAAATGTTCACAAAGTTCCCGTCACTGAGAACATACAATAGGAGGATAAAGGCAATATCTGTAATCAGAAAGAACAGGCCCTGGCCAGCCTTCTGCTTCTATCTGTACTTAGCCCTCAACCGCTATACTTACCGTTGTTTCAATCGTCGAAACTAATTTTTATTCTATCCATGAAGATTAACTTGGAACCTCTTTCATCTACGCCGACAGCAACGCCTTAGCTAAGTATGCTAAATAAAAAGCAGAAAACACTCGGAGCGAACCGATCACAACGTCGAACCTCATTATTGTTCGACACGCGTAGCTTTTTTCTGATACTCTACGTGCGACCACATTGTGTGGTCCTCAATGTACCGGCCATGCAAGATCATGTTTTTTTTCTTATTAGTTTCATACGGTGCGTGAATAAGCACTGAACGCATTGATATAAAAGGGACCGCACACGTAGCACAGTTGATACAACGGCGGCTGTAAGGTCAAGATGGTAAGACACTTATGCTGTCAACTGCCATGTAATCTTTTGTGCATAAATATCCTTCAAGCCATCGTACATCAAAAATTGTTAAAGTTTTGAAATATCATAAATCTTTCCGCTGAGCTCATCTTACTATAATCCACGCTATTTGTTCGCATCCTATACGAAATCCTTGGAAAGTGCATACTCAGAGAAAATAAAGGAAATGCTTGATCCTTGCGAATGCAACGCCTGATATTGAAAAAATTACCCGCCTCCACAACTGCTCCAGAAGTCTATAGAATTACGCTAAAACAGACGCACAAAAAGACGTCCACCAGGTGTTGAAATAACGAAAAATCGTATTTCTCGCGTTTTAGTATATGTCAGCTAAGCAAAAAAAGTAATGGTGCCTATATTACTGGTCAAGGCAACCAAAATTATTAACTACGTAAAATATTACGCTATGTAACGCATAATCCATAAACAGCATCTGTAACAATGCCCTTTTGCTGCATAATGAAAGCTGGAATTTCATTGTTTACCTTCAAAACAAAAACAAGTGCCGAATTTACAGCTTTAGCTCGTATTTTACTTGCCGTTCGCCTGCTGCCTTAGCGAAAGATATCTCAAACATCAAGACGGGGCATCTGCTCCTAATGAATTCTAACGTAAGAACTTTTGGTATATACGAGCCCAGGTTCAGAGACGTATACGGATACTCGGCTATGTTCCTTGCCAACGCTTTGAGACATTCTTCCTATCCAGATCCGTGCCTGCATTGTTCTGGCTCTGGCCACCAGTGCTTTCGCTGGTTTCGTCGGCACCGCCGGCTATGGCGTTGGCCTGGCCGCTGCTCCAGCCGTGGCCACCGTTGCCCACGCTGCCCCAGTTTCCACCTACGCCGCTGCTCCAGCCGTGACTAAGGTTTCCACCACTTACGCTGCTGCTCCAGCTTTCGCCACTGTGGCCCACGCGCCAGTCGCCACCGCAGTTGCTGCCCCAGCCGTCGCCTCCTACGCTGTTGCTCCAGCTGTGACCCGTGTCGCCACTGTTGCCCACGCTGTCCCAGTCGCCACCGCTGTTGCCGCTCCAGTGGCCACGTACGCCGCTGCCCCAGCTGTCGCTGCCGTCCACGCTGTTCCAGCTGTTGCCACTACCACCGTCCACCACGCCCCAGCTGTGGCCACCATTGCCCACGCGGCCCCAGCCGTCGCTGCCTATCATGCCGCCCCAGTCTACTACGGTTACGGCGTCGGTACCCTCGGCTATGGTGTGGGGCACTACGGCTACGGTCACGGTCTCCTCGGCTACGGCCTGAACTACGGCTACGGTCTTGGCACTCCCTTCCACTACGGCGCTCTTCTCCGCAAGAAGTGTAAGTATACGATGTTTATTGTAGGTTTAGTTACTCTGGCGTTATAGAGACATGAGAGTGTCTTCCCGATGGTTTAAAATTTGTCGCGCTGGTAATAGGGATGTAACGAGAGGTCGTGATGCTAGGGAAGATTCAAGTAATAATGTTGCAGCTATCATGCGGCGCAGAGTGCGTAGGGCTTTCCTTCTATATAATAATCACTCCTGAGACACGTAATCATAATATAGTTCAATGACAATTTGAAAACTTATTGTGGTTACTTGCAGCTTTTTTCGGTGCCACACAATGGCAACTTCTGTCCCCTTTTTTGCTTCCACTGAAAGTACATCGCACGGGACAGGGGTATTTTCTTGTATCTCATGACTTAATTGCTCAGCTTTGAGAAGCTCTTGAATTCGTGTTTTTTACAATATTTTTGCCAGAAAATGTAGCGCAAGCATAAAGCTAACTGCATTTGCTTATTCTTTTCTTTTTTGTTTTCCAGAAACTATTTTTCGAATCACAAGGAGAAGAAAATAAATCACCGGCCAAGTTATTACGGCTTTCCTTCGTTAGTCATCCAACTACCATGGCTTGCCACATTAAATGAAATAAACAAGTGAGATTTACTTCGTTTGTTCTGATTTCATTCTTGTTATTAGACTTTGTTTTAGAGAGCAATATTTGCGTCAGAAGGCTGTAGAATATTCTGGCTAGCAACGCTGCACACCAAATGCTTGGATCTCACTATGTATTTGAGCTTCAGAAAACTCGCCTGGGCTAATCCTAGTCTTTCCCTCTCTTCTTTCTCTCGTGTCCCTCTACAAAATGTGCATAGTGTAATATGCTACCGCTTTGCTGGTAAACGGTGCCGTATACAACCGCTTTATTCACATTTGCATCCACCTTTTCTTACGAAGTTGCGTTTCTTTGATGTATGTACAGAAGGAAGTAACAAACAAGGTGCCCCTTTCCATGGTGACCTTATCTTAAGCGCTGAATGTGAGCGGAAGGTAAGACGAGTATATAGCTTTTCAGTGCATAATAAAGTCACACAGGAAGGACATTGGCACCAACTAACACATTCAAGCAATGCTCAGGTGATTAGAACTATGACGATACGGAAATGTCGTCACAGACTTGGCTGTTCGTCTTCAGAGAAGGAGTACCTCTACCGGTTATGGCCTGTTCTAACTGCCTCCCAATGAGTTCTTTCAGTGGGAACACTTTCATGACCGCGGATCGTCGTACTCACTCGTAGCGCTAAAAATACTGAGCTCAATTGCCATTCTACGCACTGCGATTAAAAAAAGAACGAAAGGAACTTGAGATACCCCTCCTGGAGACGACGGCCTAATAATGATGGCCTGATGACGGCGACGACAAATACATAGCTTGATAACATGACATTAGACGACGACATAGCAACTACCGCATGACATCAGTGACACCTAGACGGCTACAATAAGGACGATAGCACAAGCAGCCATGGTGATCATCGCGACAAAGATCACAAGTTCGGACGGCCTAAGGCCGAAACCAACGACAGTCGACGGCAGCCTATCGCAAAAGTGGAACCACCGGGAACGGAGGCATCGCTAGCGGCTACCCACAAGTGAATCACTGAGGCGCATAATGCTTCACTGCGTAGAAGCGTCATGTTCATAACTGCCAGTAAAGGGCGGCTTCATACGAAAAGTAGCTCCCAAATGTGTACACCGACAAACAAGTCTGGCCATGAAATTGGTGGGCTGCCATATAAAGTGATACAATGTTGCGTACTTTCTACATGCTAGACAAGGCTGAAATCGCTCCACACTAAGATAGCTTTCGGTCGTGGCCATCTCCGTGTGTCCTATTTCGAATACCTCTGAAGGCAGAAATGCTCACGGAAAACAACCACTGGACCGGGTTCAATGAAATTTGCTGCATTTGCAAGCGAAAAATGATTGTACCAACTGTAGGATGCATAATTTTATTTAGGACAGCACAATGTTTTAAGAAAGTGGGAATCCGTAACTCCTCACTAAAAATGTACGTATTTCTGGAAATAGATCGAACAAAGTACACTCGGTCCCTATGTGTTGTATACACTTGCCGAGATATAAAAAATAATGATATAAAAAACATTAATTAGAATATAGGTCCACCAGTACCTTTTAGAAAGACGAAATATCGTGAAAGTGACACACCTTTATTCACTAGTTCATGATGCCGCCAAGTGCGGTGGATATGCAGCATTTCTTAGAGCCAGCCTCTCTGTAAACTTCGTACTATTGCTACCTTTGTTCGCGAATATGTGTTGATATTATCTGGTGTAGAACATAGGTCAACAGCACCTTTGGGTAACTTTTTCTGGAAAGGAAAAAAAAAAAGGTAGTGCTATGTTCGAATAAACCTGGTAACACTGGGCTGTAAACTCCATCTTTTAGGGCATCTGAAGCGTACACGTTTGATATTTAAATATGTAGCATACGCGGAAAGGTTATAGTGTTTATAATGGTTTTCAAAAATCCTGCTCACAAATTAGTGGTATGTTTCAGAGCGCTGTAACATACATGAAGTTTGTCCGCAGTGCATGTAATATGTGCAGTTTGCGTAATCGTAATATAATTTGCATTGCTGAATACCAAGTTCTAAATAAGGTAATTTTTCAAGTGACTATTGGTATGTTGATTTTCCAGTAATGTTTAAAAAACTGCCAACATACCATTTCCACCTGCTACAGTTTTCAAGAATAAAACATCTTATAAAATCTGCAACCACTACCGAATCCTGTGCAGGGAAAGTCGAGCCGAACAGTTTGGCCTTTTCCATATGGTTAATTAGGAGCTGTCGAGCTAAAGCTTACTCTTCAAATCAAACTGGTTGTGTTGAGCAAAACACAGTGTTTGTGATGCCTGCGCATGGACGTATGCAGGATCATATATTTGGGCCATTGCCACTAAAAATCTCTCATTTGCGTTGCTAACAACAGAGTTCAAAAGTCCGCTTCATTTCTTCCGCTATTACGGCTGACATTTTGCGATGACTTCAATAAAACAAATTTGGCAGATTGCTGCGCTTTTGTTTCTGTCCTTCGTTCACACGCTGGTGTGGAGGCGACGTTGGCATGGTAGAATATGACTTTACCAGAACGCAAACGCCGGCATTCACAGGAAAAGAATGGACATGTAGTCTTCACAGAAAATCCATCCTCAGGCGACTGTTTCACAAGAACGAAAAGTATATTTAGTTTTTTTTTAGCTCTGACCTGCAAGCTACCAACTTTGCTGTAAAATTCTGACGGAGGTGACGGAGGCTTATAAGACCACCCTGGGACTTCCCCGTAATACTACAACAGAACGCCTCCTCAGTTTCGGCCTACACAACACCCTGGAGGAACTCCTAGAAGCGCAAAGGACTGCGCAAATATACCGGCTTCAAGAAGCAGGACGGTCGTTGGATCCTGGACCGCATTGGCCACAGGGTTTCTCCAACGCGCAATGACCCTGCCACGATTCCGCCAGAAATTAGGAGGAAATTCCTCATCAAGCCAATGCCAAAGAACATGTTGGCCGGACCACCACGATGGAAGAAGAAAAGCGAGAGCAAGGACTCTCCACATAAAACTCACGGGTCTAACCCGGAAGCGGCTTACGTAGAGAGGCCGCCAAATACCCAACCAATAACAACTTCGCCATCAGCGTGGTCTCTCTTCCCAACAACCGGGACGGCGAGTCCCGTCTACGCACAGCATGCTCGCTGAGAGCCCCCAACGCAGTTGAAGCCGAAGAGGTCGCCATCGCACTTGCAGCAGCGGCAGGCTTCACCACAATTCTGAGCGACTCCAAGGCCGCCATCAGCAACTTCACTCGTGGCATCGTAGCTCCTACAACGCTACGACCACTTCACCCCCTTCTCTCTTCTCGTTCTCAATTTCCCCTGAGTATGGAAGCGGGGAGGACGATGACGACGCAGAGGTTTTCACTGCCCCATCGCACTTGTATGGTCCCGGCCCATTCGGGAACCCGGGGACGAGGCTGCCCACCAACATGATCGAGGATTCGTCCACCGAGCGGGGACAGGCCTCCGACCCGGAGGACTCGAATAGGAACCTTTGACCTCCTACAGTGACATCACCACCATCTTAAAATCTCGAGACTATCGAGACCACCACCTCACCCTAAACTGACCAGTGTCAAGAATCACCTGGCGTCGCCTACAGACGCATTCGTTTCCTTGCCCCAGTCCTCTCCTACATATACCCGGAGCTAATCGACCCCCACTGTAAGCTATGTGGAGAGATCGCCACTCTCAACCACATTATCTGGACTGCCGGAAGGACCCTCCCCCCACTCTCTCATGGCCACTCCCTCATCCCGGCATGGAATAATATCCTCGCCGGGACCAGCCTGGAGGATCAGCTCCGGGCCGTGGACAGAGCCGGGGAGGTGGCTGTCAGGCATGACCTGACAGACTACTCCCCCTTGAACGACACCTATTGTCGAATAAGTTGTACCTACCTACCTTTATATCAGAGGCTCCGGCAACAGTCACCAACGCCGCACGCATTTTGTGCGAACGCGGGCAAAACGCCGACGGCGTCGACAACAGTTCTGAGTGTTGCCGGTGCTGCTGCATGTCAAGTATTATACAGCTGATAAAGCTACATCATTACTCCGTATAGCTCTCTACAAATTTGCTATCGCAATTGATGCTTCGCCTTTCAGGTGAAACTGCGACAACTTTTTTTTTATATAAAAACGTTGCGAGGCGAGAAGGCGGTAAAGATCTCCGACGCTGCTCGACGAGTTTCCCGTTCTGATCTCGTCGAAACCTCCGAGCCGCCCCCAGAGGCCTGGCAACAGTCACCAACGCTGCGCGCGTTCGGTGCGAACGCGGGTTTAAACGGCGACAGCGTCGATAAAAGTTCTGCGCGTTGCTGGTGCTGCTGCATGTCCACGTTTATACAGCTGATAAAACTGATATCCTTACTCCGTATAGCTCTCTACTAAGTTGCTATCGCAATTGATGCTTCGCCTTTCGGGTGAAACTGCGACATTTTTGACAGTGGTGCTCAGTACATCACCGATGACAGTGCGTGTGCGTGTTTTATTTCGGCGGTCAAGATTATTGATGGGCATCTCAGTTCCAGCACCACGTCGCTGTTGCCGAAAAATAAGTTGGGCGTGCCCAACCGCGGGCGGCGCGCGCACTGGAGTACATGCCTCGCACGAGGCGTGTCCTATGGTTTTGATTGAGAGGCGAACTCATGCCAAACTCGTACATCGCGAAACCCCCCTTCGAGTTGTACTCGCGAACATGGCGGCGGCGGCAGCAGCAGCAGCCTCTGTCATCGCATCCAGTGGCAGCAAGCGTCAATATGACCGTCTGGGCCCGTTCACCTACATGACCGTCGACCGACGTAGAGTTTCAGCGTCATTTTTGCCTTTCCAAAACGTCAGTGTGACGAGTTAGGCGAAAGCCCTCGTCTGCGGAGAAGGCGTGGCGGGCAAATTATGCTTTCCGAGCACAGACCGGTGTGACTAGGCTGCGGAGGAAAAGTTCGTGCGATCGCTTCGGCTCTCTCCGGCTCTCTCCGGCTTCAAGCGCTGTTCGTCTACCACGTCCCATCCATCCCCAGGCCAGGTCCGGCGGCGTCATCGGAGTACTGGGGCACGTGCGAGCACCTGGGGTTCAACCCGGACCAACCAACCTGCGAAGGCCAAGTGGCCACATTATATAGAAAGACTCAAAATGGACGCCGGGCTGCCTTCCGGTGCAACAGGTGCCGAAAGCAGTTTTCACAGTTACACGGTACCGCTGCACTGCACGGGCAGAGAGGCGAAGGAAGTTACTTCGCTAACACGGACCGCCTCGGCCGTCCGAACGACCACCTCTCGAGGCGGCAAATGATTTTGCTCACGTACTGCCTGAGCCGAAGCGTAGACATATGGCTGTTGAAGGAGATGACCGGCGACTTGTTTCCTCTATCGGAGCACGCCATCGCCGACTAGAGGAACTACCTCCGTGAGGTCAAAAGGGACGAGCTGCTGGCGCGACCTCCACTCGGTGGCCCCGGGAAGATAGCGCAAATTGACGAGTGTCTTCTTCGCGGCGAGCAAAAGTACAATCGAGGCCACCTAATGACGGGCGACAACGTTCTGCCGAGCCGCCAAAATTACGGCGGTGCTACAGATGATGGCCCATGGGTCTTCGCCATGGTCTGCGCGACCAAAGGAGTGCTGCGACTTTTCAATGTCTTTCGCGATTTTTGTCGACCGAAATCTTTGTGCAGCTGCTATACATAATTAATCAGGTTTTCAGACAAGGTATACATTCCGGAACTCTACAAGTAAAATATATTATATGGCATATGGCTCGCGTATACGATAAATTATATGCACGAAAGCAAAACAACTTGACATTATACGTAGGGAGCGTATAAGGGCCCATTCACACTTGCGACTAGGCGAGGTCGCGCGACCAAGTTGGTCGCAAAGCGACCAGTCGCAAGTAGTCGCAAATGGTCGCTTTTCTCGAAATGCGACCGTTTCGGGCCAGTCGCTCACTGCTCGATTTTTCAGTCGCGCGACCGCAGTCGCAGAACAGCTGAACCAATCAGATGCGAAGGAACAGGACGTCCGTATACGCTGACGCTTATTTTACGCGGCGATGACATTTCAAGCAGACGTGAACGGCATATCGTGATACATTTCGGTTTAGCGACTCGTCGGTCGCATTTGTAAGTGTGAACATCGTTCGTCTTGAGTAGTTTTCTGGTCGCCAGTCGCAATTGGTCGCGCGACCTCGCCTAGTCGCAAGTGTGAATGGGCCCTTACGTAATTTGAAGGGCACGCACAACTGCTACTTGGAGGGCTTGCTATTCTTTTATATCCTGAAAGCTGAGACGGAACGAGCGGAAAGGTGATAGAAAGTTAAAGGGAAACTCCAGTGTATTTTTAACCATATCAGAATATTGTCATTTTCAAATGGCATTGACAGTCCTGTCACCGGTTGGGTGGTTCAGTTTGCTTAGAAACTGATCAATGATTTTAAATAACCAATAAGCAAGGTACCGAAACCGAAACGGGTAGCTGCTTCGTGTTACGTCACGATGAGTCGATGACGTAGGATCCTACACGACCGTAACGTAAACACGCAGAACGAGGGCTAAACACGCAGTACACGTGGTGCTAACGCCAAAAAAGCGAAGCTGACGATGTCTTCTGACGACATGGGGAGCTTTTCCATTCACCCGCACGACATCCTTGAAAACCAAAGAGAGACAAAAATACAGCCGCTCACACCCTGACCTTACGGGAGAAAGGTCCAGAGACTGGTGCCGTATACAGACAAACACATATCCACACCTTTAAATACTCATTAAGATACACCCTGCACTCTATAAAGATACATTTCCTTGGTGTGGGGAGCGGCCAACCCTTGCCACGTAACGTGGACGTGTAAACTAAGGCCTCAAATTCCAATTCGCCCCTTACGGCGCAAGTGCCAAGTAACACGCAGTGGGAGGTTTGGTTTGCTAGCGAAGATCCAGAGAGCCAGAGAGCTGTTCTCGATCAAGCCCAGCGAACCGCAGATACCAGTAGAGCCCTGGACTGACGGACCCACCCACCGCCCAAAATCACTATGAGAAATAAAGTTTATACTACTACTACTACTGCTAGACATTGGCGATTTCAGTGACGATATGGGCGTTTAAGGATCACCGTTTGCTTTTGACCCGCCACCGCCGCCGCGCGAGGCAGCTGACGTGCCCAAGTTCAACGAATCGTGCTGCGGCAAGACGAAGAGGAGCACCGATTATCACGTGTGTCAAAACGATGGTTGTCGGCCGTTGTCTCGGAGATCGTTGTCTCGGAGAAAAAGGAGCCAGCTTCGTCGTTTGTGGGTGAAGTGGCGGTGTAGTCTCTGACGTCGCATGCAGGGTGGCCAGTAAAATGTCATACATTCCGAATGTATGACAATTTTGAATATACGTTCTCTTTTGCACTCTGATAATCTGTGCCAAACGAGATGACTGCAAGTCAGTTAGTTTCCCTGAAAATGAATTTTTAAAATTGGTTGCGTGTTCCAGACTCACGCCTACGAATGTAACATTTGTAGTCATGAATCGGGAACAGGCAGCCGAAGAACTAGAGCTGTACCGAATCATATATGCCGCACTATTGTGTCTCTCACCACGAATAGAACACACTACACAAACAAACCACACACAATAAGACCACTAGTTCTCCGGTTCGAAGAAGTATGCCAATAATATAATGTCCCAAGCGAGGCGCTCTATGTAGCCCAAATGCCGAACAGATAGCACCAGGCGTGGCCTTCCCATCTGCTCGCTGAAACTGATCCGAGGCCAGGGAAGCCCGTAGGAGCGCGCGCCAGCCCACTTTCCTTCCATGTCCCTCCTCCGACACACCAAACGAACCTGATTGGTCGCGCGCATGTGACGTGATCCGTGATATCGCGTGTAGCATATCCAATGCAGGTGTGCGCCGCACTTTCTTTCTTTCTTTCTTTCTTTCTTTCTTTCTTTCTTTCTTTCTTTCTTTCTTTCTTTCTTTCTTTCTTTCTTTCTTTCTTTCTTTCTTTCTTTCTTTCTTTCTTTCTTTCTTTCTTTCTTTCTTTCTTTCTTGTCCCTCGTATGTGCTATTGAGCTTGGACCGTTTCTTTACTGCCATCAGGATCGGCCCAACCGACTGGGGTATGTGCCATTGAACTTGGACCCTTTCTGCACTATCGCCAGGATCGGCCCACTTTTCAGCGTGACACCACCCACCACCACCACCACTACCACCACCACCACCACCACCACCACCACCACCACCACCACCACCACCACCGCCGCCGACACTTGTGAGCCTATAAAGCTTCGCTTAATAATAGCATGACTAACGTCGCCAAGACCTTTTAACGGCCACAATATTTCCTCGCGCAGCTAATTATAGGTGCAATACGTCATGTTCGACGTCACTGGCGCAGGTATAAATCTGCCTAAAGACAACGGAAAATTCACGATGCAGCTGGTGTTGCTGTTGCTGACTCCGAACGAAGCCATCGGGAAAGCGGTGAGTACTGAGGGACGTGGTTATCATGCGGTGGGAAGAACGAAATGCAGTCGCGCATTTGGATTATTATCATCACTTAGTGTAACTTATTCGGCCACACTTTGCTTCCGTTTTGTCTGTTGAAAAAATAAGTTGGCAGTTTCTCCCGAAGAGCGACAGCGATAACAATGTTTAGCGTTGTGTTTGGTCTCCTCGGACGGTGTTGTAACTAAATGAAGGTGCAACATGGCTCGAAGCAAGGAAACTATAAGGCAACATCTGCTACGCAGAAAAAAAAAAAAAAAAAAACAGTGCCCTGTCAACTACCAGGCGTCTGAGAACGTCAGCGCCGTGAGCGCCGCCAGTGGCGTCGCAGTCGTCGCACGCAGCACGATATGAGACTGGATAAGACACATCGGCAATACAACGCCCAGTGAAATATTTGATCCGTAAAGAGTATTGGCGCCAATACCAGTGAAGTTTCGTCACTTAGAGATCTTGACCATAAATATCCTTTTGCATTTTTAATGGTTTAGTATTAAAGACAAACACCGCAAATTAAATGTTTTATGACTGTTCTTTGCGCTCTAAAATTACCAAAATTCTGGCGAATCAATCAGTCAAGACGATAAAAGCCTAGTCAGAGAAACGTTCGTGTTTCAAGAATATAGCATCTATCTAGCATATCGAAGAATCAATATGGACAACCATATACTAACTCCGATGACAACGACGACGGCGAAAACTCACCAGGAGTGTCCGAATAATTGATATCGCAATGAAGAAAAATGTTTCTGCCACGTCCGACTTCAACAGTAGTGCTGGGCAACAAGGAGATAGTGAGAGAGAGAGAGAGAGAGAGAGAGAGAGAGAGAGAGAGAGAGAGAGAGGAGAGAGAGAGAGAAAACACTTTAGAGCAGGAAAGGTGATTAGGATGTCGAGGCCCTCAGTCTGCAGGGGCTAAATTTTAGGGTTTTCCAGCGCGTCGCCGATGAGGACCGCAAGGTACGCTCTTTGTCAAGAGCATACGAACTACGTTGCTTCCGACCACATGGCTAGTTGCAGGCTGTTTAAGAATGTTCCCGTAATATGCCATAAGTTCCAGCGGTCCGCAGAAGGAAAAGAACTCGCGTACTCAGCATACAGAGGTCTGGTGTGTCAGGAGCGCCACATAAACTACATCATACAACAGAACGACATACGTACATGGTGAAGGCGCGCAGTGGCCTTATACTTTTGAGAAAAGCTGTACCTTTGGTCTTGGAATGAAGCGGTTGTGGTCAGCCACTCGGCAGTGGGCTTAGAGCTGAGGGATCGGGAGGTGGATAGAGAATGTGGTGTGCGGAAGCAGTGCCATAAAATCTGAGGCGCATTGCACGGCTAGCCGCCACAGTAGCGGGTCTTACGTGCTGTTGCGGCTCGGGTAGCGTTAATGCAAAGTTGTTTTGTATATACCCATTTTGAACGTGAAGAGACAACTTCGCAGATCTAGATTGTCGGAAACCGCGCTGTGTATGGGCAAGGGGCTATCGCATCTCATTCCTCGCGGGCTCATTCGACCAAGTGTTTCACTCAAGAGAGAGAGAGAGAGAGAGAGAGAGAGAGATAGAGAGACAGGTAGGGAGAGAGAGAGGGAAGTCATAAGGGAAAGGCAGTGAGGTTAACCAGGCTGATTCCGGTAGGCTAGCCCGCACTGGGGAAAGGGGATTGAAAGATGAGAATGAAGAGAGACGTTCACAATTTGCACTGGTATACACACAATCAAGCGTTCATCGCTGAGTCAATAATAAGTGATCACATAGGCTGGTGCATTTCAAGAAGTGCAGCGGCGCTTTTGTGGCTTTGTACATAGCAGACGCACGAGGCCACGGTCCCAAGAACTTCCTCTTGTGTGAAAGGACTGTCATGTAAGTCCCCTAAAGCTGCCCGAAGGTAAATCATCTCATCTTCGTATGTTGGGCTGTCACACAGGAGACGTTTGATCGTTTCTTCAACACCGCATGTGCTGCAGTTGGCACTGTCCGCCATTCCATTTAGGATTGAGTAGGCGTTCGTGAAAGATACTCATAGTCGCAGGTGGCACAGCAACGTTTGATCTCGTCGAGTAAAACCGGGTAAAAGTTGTAATTTCATATGTGGTTCAATGGCGCCGGTTGGTGAACTATGGTGTATTCCATTTTCTTGGAGTGATAACATGGGAAAGGCCACTGAGATGTCACGCTGTATCCGTTCTCGACAATGGTTTGATGTGTTTTCACGTTCTCCATGTGCCTCGCGGGCAGCTTTGTCGGCACTTTCATTGCCGGTGATGTTGTAGTGCCCAGGTAGCCACTGAAATACTATATCGTGGCGTCTGCCCATCGCTTCATGGTATAGTGTAATCTCACCTCTGCCACCAATTGTTCGTGTGGGCCGCGACGCAGAGCCGATAAGAGTGAAGCAGGGCTGCCTTTGAGTCACAGGATATAGCCCAGTGATTAGGTGACTGTTGATGCACATAAAGCACATAACGCTCGTCAGGGACCAATGGTACTGTGACGTGACGTTTGCCGCGCATTTTATTGACAACAAAGCGCACTTTGCAGAGGGACATCAAATGAACGAAGGAGCAGTCTCAAATACGTTATTAAAAAAAAAAAAAAAAAAAAACAAGGTTTGCGTAGCTTGCACTGGAGGCGTAATGCTAAAGAGACAGCGGAGCTGATGGGCACCTAGCTAGTCCTGGCTTTTGGGCTAGGCTAAGCACTACCAAGGCATCCCCAGCATTTTCTGGAATATATTGAGTATTGATTGATTATCGATTAGCTATTGATTGGCTATCGATTGGCTATCCCAAGGTATCGGCCACGTATTTGGGTTAGGCTAAGCACTACCAAGTCATCCCCAGCATTTTTCCGAATTTATTGATTCTTGATTGATTATCGATTAGAAATTAATTGAATATAGATGAATGACTAAGCTTAAATAGTCCCAACCATGCTTAGCTAGACTTACCCAGGCTCAGCTTCGCTAGTTCACAGGGGTATGTGCCATTGCGCTTGGACCCTTTCTGCACGCCGCCAGGATCGGCCCACATTTTCTGTTTACGCGTCACGGACTTACGGCCGGCTTAAACAGCTCCGCTGTTAATATCTGAACATTGCTAAGGTTAGTTGCTACTAATTATTTTCGCTCCACGCCGGATGGGAAGCCAAAAACAGAAGATGGTCCCCGCAAGATTTACGCCTATAGGGTTCCTGCAGCTATCTCTGACTATATTGCCAGGAGCAAAAAGGAATGAACCGGGGCCAAACGCCTCAAATAGGTTGTCAAATGTTTCGAAAGATGAGCCTCTTCTTTGTCAAAGGCAGCTTTGTCATCCTTAGAGGGTTTGTTTTAAGTGGCTAATTAAGTGACACCATGAGCCATCTCTGGCGATGGCGGCAATGCTAAAGATTGTGCTGGCAATTCTCCAGCGCTTATTGCTTTCTTCGTAATTCTTCGCATTCTGGGGCCGGCATCAGTGAATGCACGTGACATCACTCCTCAAATAACGTAAAACAGCCACACTAAAGTTGTTGATGAAGATAGGTTCAGCTGTAAAACTTCGGCTCAGCCTATCTGAGGCACATAACGATGGTTCGTAACTTGTTACTTACAGTGTTTCTGTGTATCGGCCTCTCCATATTCACTTTGGTTGCTTACCCAGTAATAACATTTTGTTACGCTTTGGTTAATTTACATCAAATCAGTTCAGCAAGAAACATGTGTCCGATTTCCCCTGCGCTGCCCCCGGTGCCGAAGCTGGAGAACCGTACAGCCTTGGTGACCGGAGCTGGAAGTGGCATCGGACGCTCTGTGTGCGAGGCTCTTGCAGCGGACGGAGCCCGGGTGGTGGCCGCCGACTGCAACCAGGACGCTGCCTACGGGACCGTGTCCAGGCTTTATGGGGGTGAGAAAGGCGAGGAGGCCAACTGCGTTAGCCACTAGTGTCGCAAAAGTTTGTTTCTGCAGTCTATAGAAAGACGGTAACTTCATCTTCACCAAAAATTTTGATCTTTCCGCCTCTTTGTCGACTGCTATCTTACCCGCTCGCCATTTAGTTGTTTATCAGTTATTCATAGCTTGAGACTCATTCACTTTTCGGGAGCGGAAATTTAAAATACCGCACCGCTCGAAGTTAACACGACCAAAAACTGTGTTTTTCTACATATAGACACTAATTTACTAAATTGTTTAATATAAATTATTACGGATTTTCTATTTGGTAGAATCTTGCTTGTTCAGACCGGTTGATACGCACGTGAGAAATTGAAAAGGAGTACCCAAAGAAAGAACTGAAGCGAAACACCTCTAGTGATTCTTGTGGGTAGTTTGCGCCTGTTGTCTGCTTTCCAATTTCGCTGCTCTCAGAGCAGCCCGTGTTATGCGATGCTAGAGCGAGGCGCACGTTTATAGTTTTATAACTACGACTGTGCAGCTGAGTAATTCACCGATTTATCGGTAAATATGGAATAAATATTTTAACCGCTCAATTGGTTCAAGTCTCGTTTGATAGATAAGCTATAAACATATCCTCTTAAAAAATACTGCGTGCATACTTGTTAGGCAATGTTTCAGCGTTGGTTTATCCAGTCTTCAATCGTTGGAAGAGTGGATGAGGGCTCTTGAAAAAGCCGTGACAGCGTTCATTCCTAACATATGTTTATTCAGACACGTATAGACCACCATCATCATGCGTCACAAGCTATGAGGTGTGCAGCGTAGCTAGAGAGTGTATGTTTGAGTACAAGCAGACAAGGAGACGAGTACAAGCTGTCTTTACAAGAAACAAGCTGTAACAAGCTGTTTCTTTACAAGAAACACGCGGCTTATAGGAGCATATCTATTTCGTTCGCGAGGGGCTGAAGACAAATGTAGCTTTGCCCCAAGCACCTGGTTATTGCGAAAAATCAGTATAGTCGTTGTCACAAACGAAGTTGTGGATCACTGGGACCACGCGTTTTGCTCAAACAGTGACATCTGGATTATTGGCCATCCATTGCTCGTACATCTCGGCACACATGGGCGCAGTCAGTTGTCAAGATAACGTGTGACATTCGGGCTCATCGCATTGCTGTTTCGCATAGAGGTATTCGGCGCGTCCCACGAAGCTATCAGTGTCGCGAGTGAACGAATTCATAGAAATGGATAAAGCCAGTGACCCAAATGGTCTACTTTCAGGGGAAAGTTGAGAGCAGAAATATACGTGACCTCATCAAAGACGCATAATGTTTGTCTCGCGTTGAATGCAGCCCCACGATTACATGCCACAGAGACGTTGTTAGGCTATGCTTTTCAGACAACAAAGTAGACCATTACTGCCATCAGTCAATCACGAAATGACAACATCGATACGTTTAAAAACGATTGCGAATTTCCGCCTGTAATAAGGTTGAAATTGTGGCATGCTAGGTGTATCACTTACACAAGACAGACTTACCAAAATGCACAATACGAACAACAAACAAACAACCAAACAACAAACAAACAAACAAACAAACAAACAAACAAACAAACAAACAAACAACAACAACAACAAACAAACAAACAACAAACAACAAAACAAACAAACAAACAAACAAACAAACAAACAAACAAACAAACAAACAAACAACAAACAAACAAACAACAAACAAACAAACAAACAAACAAACAAACAAACAAACAAACAAACAAACAACAACAAACAAACAAACAAACAAACAAAACAAACAAACAAACAAACAAACAACAAACAAACAAACAAACAAACAAACAAACAAACAACAAACAAACAAACAAACAAACAACAAACAAACAAACAAACAAACAAACAAACAAACAAACAAACAACTGCTATACCGCTCTATTCCAAGCAGTGACCAAGGGTGGCCAGACCATAACGACAGTACGCAGATCGCCGTGATAGTGAACGTTTTATTGCTTGATCCTGGCCTTTTTATAGCGGCGGCTCGGGAAAGGGAAATCACGTGCGGTGATGTCACGATACAAAGATTGCGAGTTAACAACGTCAGGCTATAACACAAACAAAGAAACATAAAAGAGTTCCAATTTTTGGGGAATCATAAGCGCCTATGCCACATTGGCATGTCTTGCATATATGATCCGCAGTAGGCTGAATACCTCCCAATAGGCGGCCCCCAAAGCCACAATCAACTTCTTTGCAAAAAGAGTATTTCACCATAGTACACAATAAGTGATAGGGGCAAAAATTAGATGCAGCATGATGTATCGTAACCTCGTGATCACATCCTGCAGACGCTATTACCGCTACATACAGAATACGTGCGTATCATCGCGGCAGTGCCTTTGAGGCGGAGTTAAAAGATACGAAGTGCATTGGTTGCGATGCAGTGTTCAACAGGCATATACGATGGCGTCTCATGCTTGTGCCTCACGCTAGCCAGTGTTGCTTGAAACTTGGCCATTAACTACCTATATTTCAACATGACGGCCTCAAAGGAATTTGCGCTGTGAGGAAGAAGTTGATGTACATCTTTTACAGCGAAGCTGTATATGGCTACCCCGGCAAATTTTCTGCGTCCGTGCGTGTACACCGTCGCGTCGACAAAGAAAAATTTTAGACTCCAGAGCTAGTGTAATAATGAGTTTCCACGTAACAGAATTACATTTACTCGTATGTTCAAATTACAGTCCGATGCTATCATGTTTGCAGGTTGTGTGTAAGTCGTACTTTACAAATTGTGACGCACTTTACTTTGAGAAATTGAATTTGTTCAATAACGCACTCGCGCCGGGCGGAGGGTCTACTAGAATGAGGATATATGCTGCACTCCGGCACACCTGCGTGCGCGCGTGATGAACGTGTGCACACGATGTTTCGTTCCTAGATGAATGGACGCTCTGTCCGTTGTATCGGTCAGCGCAGAGTGTGCTGCGACCGTAATCGACATCAGGGCAAGACTGTTAAAAAAAAATCATCGCCCAAGCACTCCATACAGATGGTTAACCAGCGAAACTGAAACCTGCGGCCTCGGTGTTTATCACTGGGTTAATCGCGATGGTTCATTAAAGTCTTTCTCAATTATCGGTTACGTCTTTGTGTTTCTTAATGAGGTTACACACACGTTCGGCTGCGATGGAGAGAACGACGTCACTGACAGTATATATGCCCGCAGTCCGCCGTTGTCACATTGCCGCTTGCGATTCTTCAAAAATAAATTGCTTCAAAATTAAATGTGTCCGTCCCGTAAGACAATGAATGGCTCATACCCCCTTAAGCAATGGCTTATGCCACCGTAAATGCGGCCTCTCCATTACGACGACCGAAGAGAAGTGAAATTCTACGCTGGAATGACGAGTGGCAACGGAGCAAGCTGTGGAAGAAGTCGACGACGACGAACGCGGGAGCAGCGGCATGAGCGCGTTCGCGCGGTTCGCGCCGAGGGGCGCCAACAAGCCAGCTGTGGAAGAAGACGACGACGCTCGAGCCCTTGCTGATGATGATAGTTTTCGGCGTACAGGACGAATCGGCTAGCGACACACAGCTGCGCTGTAAAATTACAGTGACGCTCACTTCGTGAACGCGGTTTACGCGCAAGCGTATGGACGCCGCGAACGTGCACAGCGTCATCGAAGCACCAACGGAAAGGGAGCGACCGAGGTCGTGGACCCTACATTAACGAGGGGGTCTAGTCCACAATAGAGTGACTGTATATCCTCCCTACGGGAGCAGAGTTGCGTATAGGTCCGCCGTCTTGCCCACCGACGCATCCGTGTTAAGCAGAAAAGCCACTCCTCTTGAATGCTGGATACGGCGCGGCTCAGCTGCCGAGTGTGCTTGCTCCTTCATTCCGCCAAGGCCAGGTGGCGCGGCGGGCGGCAATGCAGGCCATAGAATCTCTATGATGGAGGCGCAGCCGTGAAGTTAGCTTTCCCTCAAAAGGATGCTTTTTGCGCATGTGACCAGATTTGGCGAATAGGGGCGCGAGCGGCGCGTTCAATCAGGTGCGCAACTCTGCTCCCCAAGGGTAGCATACGTCGTATACAGCAACTATAGTCGGCAACAGCTTCGCTGTACATACACTTTCACAGGGTGGAATGGAGGTGGAAGTTTTTTGAAAAGGGTTTTTAACATTCTGAAATGTATTTCATTTCCACAGGAGCTGGGCGACACGTGGCCTTGCAGGTCGACGTCAGTAGCGAGGCATCAGTTAAGTCCCTCTTCAGTCGTATACGAGACTCGCCGGGCCTGCCAGCAGTGAGCATCGTTGTTTGTTGCGCCGGAGTCAAGAACATTGACAGCCTCGTCGACACGAAGCCCGAGGCCTTCGACCGAGTTATGTCCATTAATCTAAAGGTACACCGTAGTTGTCAACCCATTAGTCATGCGCAATACGCCTTATCTCTGGACTAGACACTCTGCACAGCACTTGACTTGCTAGAGCGATTCATAAAATGAAAGTACGAATGAACAGCGAGTATTAGCAAGCAGTCGAGGCCCTCTCAGCCATCTTTATTTGAACTATCCGTTACCTCGTGTCAGCCGATTCATAGAACGGGTATTGTAACAATAAATAACGATATTAATCAAAACCAACAACAAGGGAGAGCTTGCTTGAAGGAAGACAGAGGAGTAGGCCAAACCTTGCGCATTCCGGTTTGCTACTCTATCTGCACTGGAGAAGTTGAGAAAGGGTAATAAAAGATGGTATGAGGGACGACGATGACTTGGTAGAGGTATGCATAACGGTGGGTGGTACAGAACTATAAGTAATGGCATGCAGCAATAAAACTCGTCAAGCAATAAACCTCGTCAAGCAAAAATTCGTCAAGCAACAAAACTCCGACGGAATTCTCTATTTATTCGTTACGGAGATATCAGTTTCGACAAAAAAGAAGAAAAATTCACGATTACGATACTCCCTAATGCGAAATTGTACGTGTATACGTGTGAAACCTTGAAACTGTATACGTGTTTTCATTTTGCGATATATTGGCTGGCGCGGACAATCGTGCGGCACGTTGCGAACGGAGCGAAGTGTGGCGCGACTGCTTCGCTTATCGGGGAGATCGCGAGACGCAGCGCGTGGGTGACGTGTGGTCGCGATTTGCAGCGGCCGCCGCAGACAGACCTCGGCTCATGCAGTGCTTTGTTTCCATTTATGGTATCGGTGGCGTCATCGGTGAACAGACGACGTGCGCTACTCTGGCGCCATCTCGTAGCCATCGTCGCCACAGAGCCCGTCTTGCTCGGCACTACGCTTTTCTTCTCACGCTTTCGCCCCCCATACCCTATTACTCCACTTTCCTATAATTTTTTTTGTTACGAGGATGCCTGAGGAACGACGCCATCGCTTGCCGCAGGAACGTGTGTATAAGAGCTGAGCTCCAAAATGAAATAGCCTTTAAGCAGTTTTAATGGACAGTATCTGGTCTTTTACAATGCTCGCACGCAATTACCAGTCATATTTAAATTAATAACTAATCCGTGCGCGATTTTGTGCGCAGGGCACGTTCTTGACGGTGCAAGCAGCAGCCAGCGAGATGCTATCTCGGGGCGTGCGGAACGGTGCCGTGGTGACGGTGTCCAGCATCGTGGCTCGGACGGGTTTGAGCCGACAGTGCGCCTATGCCGCGTCTAAGGCAGCCGTCGTGGCCTTCACGAAGACGGCGGCGCTCGAGCTGGCGCCGCACGGCATCCGCTGCAACGTGGTGCTGCCGGGCTTCACCTGACACCGCCATGACAGCCGACGTGAACGACAAGGACCGCGCCCACGTGGCCGCCTGCACGCCCCTCGGCAGGGCAGCCCGACCCGAGGAGATTGCCAGAACCATCCGGTTTCTGTGCGACGAGGCGGAGAGCTCATTCGTTACTGGAGCAGCCCTCGATGTCACTGGTGGTCTTCACATGTGACAGTGAGAATTGTGGAATGTTTGGTGACCGACACTGAAAGAACTTTCGCTACGACGACGTCGCACTTGTAGCACCGCAGGGACAACTTATTTTGAAAATGCAGTTGAAAATGTAGTTTTCATGTGACTTTAGGCCAAAAACACAGGCTATGTGCCTTCCAACTATTGTCTCTATCGCAGACACATTTCTACTTAACCACCGACTTTGGAAGGGGAAACAATTTCTGTAGCTCTGATTTCGGGAAAATTGGGCAGACAGGCCGGTGTTTCAACAATAGAGTACGCGAGCACCGAATGGCTGTGTGCAGCAATATAGGCGGTCACATGGGTTGCCATTGCAAAAGAGGCGGGTGCAAGCCACAACTGGAAAAAAGCAAAATTCCTGAAGCGAGCCACAGATAAAACAGAGAGAGAGAGAGAGATTATAGAAAGGAAGGAAGGAAGGAAAGAGTGGAGAAGGAAAAGAAGGAAAGGCAGGGAGGTTAACCAGTTTAGCAGCACCGGTTTACTACCCTACACATGGGAGCGGGATGGGGGGGAATGAAAGATGGGGAGGAGAGAGAGCGAGAACATAGCACAGCACACATATCGTCAGTCACAGTCCGTCACTCTTGCGTGGTACGTGACATCACTGTCACAGCCGCTTGTCCAAGCCCGTTTCTTATAAAAACCTAAGCAGTCCCTTCGTCGCCTTCAGCTGCGATGTCTTCTGTCAACGACATGTGAGAATTGTTTCAGCTGACATTGGTTCATTGTCAAGGTGCGCTAGAACGGACGCCAGGGACTGCCTCGGAACATTATATTCAGGACAGTCGCATAGAATGTGTTCTAGCGTCTCCTCGCAAAGACAGGCATTGCAAAAAGCGTTGTCGGCCATTCCAATGAGAAATGAATAATATTTCGTGAATACCACCCCTAGCCATAAGCGATAAAGCATAGTGGCCTCTCTTCGGCGGAGTCCTAGTTGGTATACAGCAATTCACCTTGAGCATGTGGTTGGACTTACTACAAACGCTTTCCTCATGGCCTTCAAAAGATTTTGTGCAAGACGTGGAACACCGCGAATACTACATAACTAAAGCGAAGCATAAATGCATCAGTACACCGTCACTGTTACTGCTTGATAAGGAGACAACATCTTTAGATAGTTTCTTTAGCCTATTGTAACAATGCAATATCGCAGAGATTGAATTCCTGTTAAGTTTTCTTAGAACTTTTGCTAAAGCTAGGGTATAAATATTGCTCGGACGCTCAAAATAAACAGAAGTCAGCACTCATCTGTGTTTCTTCGTGTTCCTCGCCTTTCGCCTCGTTTTCTTCGCGCTGGTCAAAGCTTGCTTCAAGATCATGAACCACTGGCAACTAACTGTCTGATCTCGTTGGCGGCTTTTGACTGATGATTCTGGACGTGTTGGTATGAAATCTGCCATTAGTGAAGCTGCGACACGCCTGTTGAGAGTCGGTCACTGTGACTTCATCCTCTGTTTGGGAGAGCGCGAGGGCTATGGCCGCCTCCTCGGCTTGGACGGGATTGTTTCTGGGGAACGAAATGCTGCTCAATTGTTCTTTGTTCACGATTACGGTGGCTGTTGTGGCTGCTCGTCCGGGATAAGACACCTCATCCGTGTAGGCTGTAGAGAGTTGACTCCCATATTGCTTGTCTATGGCCCGGGCCCGGGCCTCCCTTTGCTGCGCGGGATGCACTGGGTGCATGTTGCGAGGTAGGGGAGGTATACGGTGATGTTGCTCCGGATGGCATGGGGTAAGCTAACAATCTGAAGCGGCGGGTGGCTGAGTGCGGCAGAGAGCGCCTGGCGTGAGAGGATGGACCTCCCCGTTTCCGTGACCGCCAACCTCGTTCGCTGGCTGGATGTATTGCCTCGGTCAACTCCTCGGCCGTATTGTGCCCTCCTAGTCGTAGTAGGCGTTCTGTGGGACGTACTTATCGACAGAGCCATCGCCTGCTTTTCTGATCATTGTGTCGATTTATCATTGTCGATCTGATCATTGTGTCGAAAGTAATGCGTATGGGATAGCGTAAGTTCTTCGAGACACGACGAAGTTAAGGCTCCGAATTAAATTCGACCACCTTGGCATAGACAAATAAATTCAACAAGAGCGGACACTCGGCGAAAACTGGCAACAGGAAATACATCACGCTATATTCACATCAGCCGTTAGCTGACGCGAGCACCGGACAAAAAAATTCGCAGTTTCACCCGAAAAGTGAAGCATCAGTTGCGATAGCAAATCAGTAGAGAGCTATATAGTAAGGACAGTAGTTTTATCGGCTGTATAAACTTGGACACATTCGCTTATAACTGAATTAGCAAGTATGGTGACAGCGCACACAAGCAAACATGAATAGATCACACTCGATGACCGCAGACAACCGCTGTCAAAATGCTGGCATGAGCAAGCGCGGCCGCAGCAGCGAGCGAAGGTTTGTGCGGTCTATCGCTAGAGTGTACTCCCGCGCTGCCTTCCCACTTTCCTCCTTTCACGCGCGAGATTGAATCGCCAGATTCCCTTGCGCCAGTCCGTTAAATGCGCAGTTTGTTCCGGAGCACAATGGCGCCTGCCGTCCCTCACTTCAACCCCCCCTCCCCCGGCCTTTCGCGCAACGGAGACGTCGCATTTGCTCTCCGCCGTGCGTTCGCTCTCCGCGAAAGCGCGCGTCCCTCGCGCGCTGTAGGTGCGTCATTCGTGCATACAGCATACGGCGCACGGCGACGACTTCATGGCCCTTGGACTTTATACGGAACCTCACGGTCACGGCGACGGCAGAAATCCGCTTGGAGTGTCCATATAATTGCTATCGCAATAAAAGAATGTGAAATGACGTTAACGGATAATGTTTTATTTTTTTAATTCTTTCCCACTAAAACTAAAAACGGTTTTAGGTGTAAACGAACTTATACTTTGCGACTTATATTTCCGGAGTTACCTAGTGTTACGACTGGCCTGTCTGGCGAACAATTTGTGTCGTGCCGCCAAAGCCACGGCGAAAGCTCGGACGTTCCAAATACGCCGTGCCGCCTTTAACCGCTGAAGAAACATCGGGGTAGCTTGCACTAAGCTTGTACTAGTGGCGCACGGCTAAAGACACAGCGGAGCTGATCGGTTACTAGCTGGTCCTGGCTATACGAAGTGATGCTAAGTTATGCGAAGTAATGGCAAGTGATGCTAAGTTATACGAAGTGTATAAGCATTTCCTCGTGGTCTGTGGCATCAGGGAACGCCTCGCGAAGCACTTGCAGTACGAGCACACGTAGGGGAAGTGGGGCCAAAGCTATGCACAGTGTACGGGTTGCGCGCGGCAGACGTCACGCCGGGATGACGTCACGGCGCATGCGCAGTAGCGCGCAGCTGGTGGGAGTTCGGCCGAGCCGAACTAATAGGCAGTTGCGGACACCGCGAGCGTTCGGCGCTAATGCGGCGAAACGGAGAAGCGCGGATGGCGTCGGCAGCGCCTCTGCGCGTTGGCTCGTTGGTGCTGCTGCAATTTGTTTCTCTCTCTCCTCTCGCTCTCATTTTCTCTCTCACTCTCGAGCACAGCGCGCGACGCGCTGACTCTCGCTCTCATTTTCTCTCTCTCTCTCCCGAGCACAGCGCGCGACGCTCCGCGAGGTGGTTACTAGGCAACGCAGTGGCAGGCGGCACACATTACGGCTTAAATAGCTCCGCTGTTGAAACGCCTAGGAGGCCACAGCGGCGAAAGGACGGTAGCCTTTGTGCTCGCATTCTCGCCTCCTTCACAACGGCGCGCGATGCCTCGGTGTCTGCGTAGCCTCGCCAGTGCCACGGCCGCTGGAAAAAAAAAAGTTTTTTTTTTATCCCGCGGCCATGCCAGTGCTGTGTCCCTTCAGCGAGCTGGACAGACATCCTGCGTTGGCTGTTTCTCCCCCTCCTCGGCGAGGAAGACGCCGGCGGTGTCTATATGCGTGTGTGCGCGTCAGTGATTTTCCCTCTGCTGGGCCAGTGGTGGTTAGAAATTCCGTTGAACTGGTTGCCATGTACCAAGCGGCGACCGAAAGCGTGGAGAGCGTTCGCTCTCTCCTTCTCCTGAGCGAGGGCGTTCCAAAGTCTCTATGAAATACGCCCCCGCCAACGGACATCAGCATTCAGCGCAAGCTAGAGTGTGTGTCGCTCTACGTCAGGCAGGTTGTAGATCTGACCGCTCCGTAGGGATGTAATTAAACGTCTTTGTTACTCGTTACGTCAATCGTCTCGCCTCTCTGCCTGGGCCCCTCCCTGCTGGTCAAGCTCCAGACCGCTAGGTCCACGCTACCTGGACGGTCATGGAGACCCGTCCTTAACTCACTAGCGACAAGTCAATGACACGCCAGACGCATGCGCCATGCGCCAGACAAGTCACCGAAGCGCCTTTCGCCCCTGAGAGCTCCGTGATCGCTGCGCATGCGCGAGCTGAGAGAAGGTGAGAAAGGAGAACTGGTTTTTACATGATGTGACGTCACATTGTTGCTTGTTGCCTTACTTCCGTCAGTCGGTCGGTTACCATATGTTTCGCTGTTATCAACTGCACATTTCCTGATATCTATTAACGATCTGCTTCAAGTATGTTCTGTGTCTGTTGATCGTGCAGTTTATTTTGTTTTATTCCTTAATATTTTTTTTTCAGTCCGCCTTTTTTTCTTACGACTGGCGATGGGCAGCGGCGTTACGGCCGCGAAAGTGTTGCGCTCGAAAAAACCTTTTCAAATTAAGTCCTGTCCACGACTCCTGTCTGCTCATGTCCACGAAATAGCAAATTTCGGTGTTACAGTCGCCGTTATATCTTTCGGTTCCATGTGCCCTATATATTTAAGCCACCTCAGGTTGTACTCATGCGCAGAGGCTTTTAGCTAAAATACTTGTCAGCTGAAAATCAATGCAACGTGCCGGTTCTTTTGGATATTGTAATATTTGTGAAATTGATTATACTTCCCCCTAGTAATGCTAAGCTGCTTACCAGTCAGATGCTTGGACTTCTGAAAGAGTGTTTGCAAGGCTTTCCTTCTAACTCCGTATTGTAAGTGACTCTAGGAGAGGTGGCCAAACAGCGCCGCTCCTTCAATGTGCCGCGCATGACGCTACGGCTCTCGAGTTGCCGCCTCATTGCGTAAGGTGGCAGCTTTCTCCGCTTCGCCCTACTTGAAAGTACGCAGCCGGCGGGCGTCGCGAGCATTCAAACTGTATTTTTACGTCTCCGACTTCTGAGAAAGAGCTTCGCGTCATAGTGCCGTACACCAGGGAGGTCTTCAATACCACTGAATAGTTACCCCGTCGCTTAAAACGGACTTTTCGCGCGGATTTAGGCATGCAGTGTGACTTCAGACGTGTCGTTTATTCCTTGCTTATTTGATTGTTTTATTTCTTTATTTTGCCGCATGCAGATTGGTTCTGAGAACTAGACGGTGACTAATACGTCATTGCCAAATGAGTCACGCCTGAAACGAATATATATTTTATATGTTCACGATAGAATACATTTGTTTCTTCTTCCTCATTAAAATATTATGAACACTCCTTTATTAGCATATATGACTATGCAGATGGCGTGTTAACCAATCTATCATCGTCATCAGCCTATATATATATATATATATATATATATATATATATATATATATATATATATATATATATATATAAATGAAGAACGTTGGGTCGGGAAATCGTCAGTTTCCAAGTTTCCAAGCACGTCACTAAATGATTAAACGACTGGGCGGCTGAAATAAAAACCAAAGTTTATCGACGCTTTCTGGGCCTCCGTGATATTCCTTGTAGAAGCTTCAGCGTGCGCGATCTGTCGGCAGTGTGCATCCGAAGTGAAGTCCACTGCATGCGCCGCGTCTACAACGGTCATCGCGGCTTCACATACGGCGTGTTACACGCCGTTTCTGTTCGTTGTTGCTCATAGTGGCCGGCCAAGGTCGCCCGCGAATACGGAGGCGCGGCGGCTCCGCTCTGTCAAGACAGAACGGCGTCTACTCCCGTCGTTTGCAGTCTCCAGCATTTCGTAGTCGCGTGTACGTTTGCACTCGCCATCTGACGCTACTGGCGCAGGCGCCGTTGAACAATAATTAAACGTGTGGGGACCGCTCAACAGTGAAATTTAGTAACAGCCAGGCGATTATAAATCAACTACGCCCATAAGCCCAATGCTACCCACAATGACGTGGAAACCAAATATTTTTTTTTTATGCTCTGCACTCGCCGGTAAGAATTTTCACGCTTCCAGAAAAATACACGCGCGGCCCTTGCTATCAGAGTTCTGTGTCAGTCTTGTCGAGATTAACTGCGCCGATTAGAAAAATTTAAGCTCCATATAGAGCCTAATACCCTCATTTTTGTGGGCAAGGCCGGCAGACAGCCTCTACAAGCTATTAAAAGCATAAACAACGCTTTAAAGCCACAAACAATTGCGACAATAACCGACCTTTTACAGAACAGCGAAAGCTTGCGATGCGCGTCTTTGAGCCCACAAAACCCCTGTCACCCCCTGGCGACCACTGTAGAAACTGGAGAGGTGTGGCGACGCGCTTGCGGCGCTCGTTTGGCCACCTCTCCTATTATACCACCGTGCACTCGGCGCGCACTCCACTACGCCACAGCAATCACTTGTAGCCGCGGTATACCCCGACGCAAGTACGCCGTCACCAGACAGACAAGAGGATGATGACACCGGAGAAATGACGACACCCACAACGCCGGGGCGGTGCTACTGCTTCGATATACCCGCGATCTGTGATGAATACTGCCCCGACGACGAAACAGAAGAGGACATGTAAAGTGGCGGGGACACCATTTTGACTGCACCGAATCATTTAAATATACACAATTCAGCCTCTCATATAGCCTCATTCTTTTTGACACAACGCGGCAACACCACTTTGCAGCGCACCTCCGTAACAACAGCCTAGCAATAAGAAACGCTTTCGCGTTCTCATCTCCAAGGAATATGCTTAGGGACCCTCTGCAACTTTTTAACAGCGAAGCTGTTTAACCCAGCCGTAATTTGTGGTGCGTGCCAAGAAACGGCCGCGCCGTAGCCATGGTAACCCAGAGGAGGAGGGCACCGCGTGCATCTCCTCGCCAGCTCCCTTCCTTCCCGACTCCCGCCCCTCTTCTCCCCGCGGCGCGCTGAGCCAGGAAAAAAAAAAAAAGGCGAAAGCTTGCACTAGGCCCACGGTGGAAGAATATTTAGGTGTTGACACTGCGCGCGAGCGAGCGTCCAGATTATGTTCGGCCGCGCGCGGGCGCGCCGAGTAGCTCTGCTGCGAGCAGATAGAGGGCGCCGCGGCCAGCGGTCCCAGCTTAGCGGCGCCGGCGGCTTGGCATTCCTCTGCCTCCGCTAAATTTTCGTTCATAGTGGCGCCAATAAAACTCAAAGCGCGAAGGAAATTCGTTATTTCACATTAAAATGATATCGCATGAAAGTGATAAGTGTACCAGGCTTCGCTAACATGAAGGTTCCTTGTGCAGGGCGTGGATGACGTGAACACGGATCAATCGGGCAGCACTCAAAGCCCACTGAAGTTACCCTCGCGCGCGCAATTTGTTTCGTCCGGTCTAGCCGTTCATCCAAGCATAAAAAATGAAAGTGTTAGCCCACGTGCTACCCCTCGATCAGAAGAAAATAGTGACCTCACCAGAAAATGTATTTCATGCTTATCGCTGCTTCCATTCACACTCAGAAAACCGTTCAATCATCGTTGCGCGAATTCAATGTGGCCGCGATATAAATTAAGAAATGAAACGGCGCAAGCTTCCGATATGCAATGCACTACAGCAAAGTGGCTGTTCATGGCTAGAACTTAAGATGAGAATGCACATCAGCTATGTAAAAACTCTTTCAAATGGGAATTTATTAGGCGGGACGAAGGCAGGCGTCTATCTTGAATTAGAGCATCACTAGCACACTTTACTGATGAAAACCTGAGCAAATGCCTTTTTTATTCCAATTCCACTTAACATAGACCGTGTATATTATTCATTGGGCTTTCGTCCATTGAGGACTGAGTGACTCTTGCAAGATCTAAAAAAAGAGGTGACTTTCTTTTTTCTTAAATTGCATATGAGAATGTGCCAATGTAAGCGTGTTTGACAATGCATGCTACAGCCTGCCCACAAGTACACTTACACCCACCACACAATAATCCCATAGACCCTTTATTTATCTTTTGCAAAGGCACAATACGAAAAAAACTTGTGCATGAAGCAGCTCGATAATTTTAATAGGTGATAACGATCCCAGAAGCTTGCGGTCTCATACACTCCGACAATGGAAAAATGTATAAAAACATGCAAGCGTGTAATATACACCGCACGCGCATTGTTAAAAAAGAATTCAGTAGCCAGGATGGAACAAATTTGAAAATCAGGCACACATCTGCACAGAAAACAGCAGTATTTTACAGGGTGCACAAATATTTCAAAATATGCAAATGTCACGTAGCTGGACAGAACCATAGTAATGTTGTTGCCGTCCCTTGGAGATACTCGGTTATTTTTTACATTCCGCCTAATTAGATAATTAGTCGTATTTGTTGATCAACTTCTCAATTATTATAATTAGATTAAAAGTGTCAATGAGAAAATTGTAGAGCAACATCAAAGACTCCCGATACAGCTTTGTATTGCTCAATACGCGCTACGTAGAAGTGTTTTCCCGAGCATGAAAGAAGCTCACGAATACACGCAAAGTGTCTCGAGCGGCCAATCGCGCGGCAATATTGCTGTATTCGCGGGTTTCGTTCACGCTCGGAAAACACTTTTATGTATCACGTATTGAGCAACAGAAAGTTATATTGGGAGTTTTACACGCTGCTGTACAATTCTGTTGTTCATACTTTTTATCCAATTATAGCAATAAAAGAGTTGATTAATCAATTATGAAAATAATTATGTAATTAAGCGGAATAAAAAAATAATCTGAGTATCTCCAAGTGACGGCAGACAACATTACCTTGGTTCTGTCCAGCTACGTGACATTTACATATTTTCCAATCTTGGTGCATGATAGTAAACCACCCAGTATATATCTTTTATATGAAGCAAAATTTGCACGAACTACTGCGGCACACAGGAGGTTCTCTCTTCCGCAGCGGCTTTCGAGGTTTATTTGACCGTGTGAGGTTCTTTGGACAGTTTGGAAATAAGGTGGGAATCCTTTTATCGAGCGCTCCGCGTAATATTGCCACGTGTCTAGTGCGGCGATGACGATGGCATAAGACACATCGGCACTTATGAAAAACATAGCAAGAAGAAGAAGAAGCAGTGACTAGCACGCTATTTTAAAACCGTCCGTTCTTGTTACTGCCTCTGCCGACAAGTGCGTTTCGTTTGTCCCTCGATCGATCTTTCGACGTCGTGACAATATGCCATCGATATCGTATCTTCTGAAAAATGGCTGGTGCAGACATGGTCGGTAGGCGTTAGAGTTCGGTCTGCCCTCAGATTTGCACGGCGTCACTGCTCTAGACGACCGCTGTCGGACGGCGCTTTGAATAAAGGCACACGCTCCGCACAAGTCAGGTATCCAGAATTGCAGTTCGGAACGAAGCACTTTCTAGCCATTTCAAACGCCCCTCAGAAGGCCGCTGCCACCTTCGTCGATGACCCGAGGCGACAATACCGAAGCACAAGCTCATGAAACGAACGCGAACAAAAATGGTGCCTTCAAAACAGCGCAACCGCACATGCTAGCAGGAAGACGAAGCAGCGGCAGCACGCGCCTTGCCGCCGAGGCTGGATGGATGGATGGATGGATGGATGAGGCTGAACCCTTTAAATCGGGCGGTGGCATACGCCACCTAGCCATGGCTATTAACATAATTTGTACTTTGTGGTGGGTGAAATTTCACCCCTGCCTTAATTTTATCCACCAATCAGATAACCTCTGTTTGGTTATTTCTACCCGCTTAAAGTCTATTTTGCCTTCACTGTCCCTAAACCCCAATGCTTTGAAAAAATCAGCCCCGTTGCCTTGCACTGTAGGGTTAAGCCCCTTACAGAAAAGTACGAGGTGTTCAGCCGTTTCCTCTTCTTCTCCACACGCACAGCACAACGTGTCTATACCTTGGTACTTGACTCGGTACATCTTAGTCCGCAATACTCCCGTCCTGGCTTCAAACAACAAAGAGCTTCCCCTAGAATTATCGTAGATATTTTCTTTGGCAATTTCTTGCTTGAAAGTTCGGTATGTGCCCAGTGCTGATTTCGTCTGCATCCCTGTTTTCCACAGACCCCTCTCTGTTTCCTTAACCTTTTTCTTAACCGCTGTTTCCTGGTTTGCACCCCTCCTGCAGTCCAAATATTTGATTGACAGTTTTCTGGTCAGCTTCCTCCATTTTGTATCAACATTCCTCATGTACAAATAACTGAAAACTCTCCTTGCCTACCGCTTTTCTGCCATCTCTCTCAATCGCTCCTCAAATTCTATCTTGCTGCTGGCTTCCCTGCCCTCGAATGACGTCCATCCCATGTCACCCTGTACCCCCTGATTTGGTGTATTTCCGTGTGCTCCCAGAGCCAGTCTACCTACCCCTCGCTGCTTAGCTTCCAACCTTGCTCGAACCTCTGATCTCATGCACAGGACCGCATTGCCGAAAGTCAAACTAGGGACCATCACCCCTTTCCAAATCCCTCTCACCACTTCGTACCTATTGTAATTCCACAGTGCCCTATTTTTCATCACAGCTGCATTTCTGCTACCTTTAGCCGTCACATATTTTTCATGTTCCGTTAGGTACTCAGCCCCATTGTTTATCCACACTCCAAGATATTTGTACTTATCCACCACCTCCAGCGTAACCTCCTGTATCCTATGCTCGCTGCCCTGATTATCATTAAAAGTCATGACTGCCGATTTTTCTTTACTAAACTTCAAACCTAAGCTATCTCCCTCTTTACCACAGATGTCCATTAATCTCTGCAAGTCTTCCTTGCTGTCAGCCATAAGTACAATGTCATCTGCATACATCAGTCCTGGTAATGACTGTTTAATCCATTCTCCCTGCTTGGAATAGGAAAGGTTGAAGCCAAGTCCGCTCCTCTCTAATTTTTTCTCTAATCCTTGTAAATACAGCATGAACAACAGAGGTGACAGAGGGCACCCCTGCCTAAGCCCCTGCTGTATCTCTATAGGCCCAGATACCTTGTTTTCCCATTTTATAAGCACCTTGTTACTTTTATAGATATCTTTTAAAAGATTTCTTACTCCATCTTCCACCTCTAGAGTGCCCAGTATGTCCCACAAATCCTTTTGGATTACACTGTCATATGCTCCCTTGATATCCAGAAAGGCAAGCCATAGGGGCCTGTGTTCCTTTTCTGCTATTTCAATACACTGTGTCAATGAGAACAGATTATCTTCTAACCTTCTTTGTTCTCGGAACCCATTTTGTAGTTCCCCCAGCACCTCCTCGCTCTCCACCCATGCCTGCAGTCTGTCCTTCCATGCCTGCAGTCTGCGTCTGTCCTTCCATGCCTGCAGTCTGTCCTGGGACCGCACACCGCAGCGCCCTCTACGACGGCGCCGAACCAGCTGCAACCAAGCCGAACATAATCTGGACGCGAGCGAGCGGCGCTTTCGCGCGC
>NW_023607063.1:0-16370 GCF_013339745.2 Dermacentor silvarum | reverse complement strand
GGCGCCGAGCTACGGAAGTAAAACCGAAGGGCGAGTACATTAAGGGTCACGTTCTGATGCAAGCTCTGCTTGGCGGTGCGGCGCCCAAAGACACGGAAGTTGCATACCTGTAGCGGTTCGCGATTCATCAACCCCCAACGTACGGGTTGCTTCAACTAGTACCGCACTATGACAATGGGACGAGTCCTGCATGCAGCTGGATACAGTGCTTTCTGATACCGCCATATATCGATCCCAGTCCACCACTCCACTAAGCCGGCGAAGGCGGCCTGTTCCGCCCGAAGATAAGCCAACGTCAATCGGATGGTGGTCCCTACCCCAGCAGTCTGGTTCACATGACCACGAGACGGTCGTCCTGCCTAGCCACCAAGATAGGTCTGGTGAGTGTGGCTGAGCGCGAGGGCGGTCACGTCGACGAGTAGGCACTGACACATTATTAAACAGCGTCAATTGGGCGTCCATAAATGTGTCCAGCACAAACGTACCACGCCCACTGGAAATGGCGTAACCCGAGGTGGTGGGGGGCGCTTTAAAATGCCCTGCTACCATAATGGGGCGCCAACGAGCCAAGACAGAACCGAGCCGCACGACCACTGTAGGGGCGTACATAGTACGAAACGATGATAACGTCTGTGCCTTGGAGACGAAGAAATATGACCACGACTTCTTGCCATAAAGTGCACAACCGTGAAAGATCACGGGTCTGATAATGGGTGGATCGTACATAAGCGACAGCCTTTCCTGGTGGGACATCAGGCGTAGCACTCCCACGGTCCAGCAGTGAATGCGATAAGTATGCCACAAATCCTGAAATGGGTGGTAGGCCAAACATACAGTTTTCCATGTCTGAGACGCTGGCGCAGCTCTCCGACCTTCCCGGCGAGGCCGCTGTAGTTCGAGTGTACGCGTAAAATGCCTTCTGGCGCGTTTAAAGACATAGCAACCATCACAGGTTGAGGTTGGCCACTAGAACCGAGGTGAGATGCTGGAGCTGCTGCGAAACAAAGCGCCGGAGTCCTTGGGGTGAAAGAGTGTTTGACATAGATGCTAGGTTAACCACATGAACAGGAGTGGACGTCCACGACGAGTAAGATGACCTCGTTGCGTCATGACGACGCGGGAGCAGTGTACGGCGTTCATTGAGACGCCGGATTTCCTTTGGAGAGTGGCCAGATGAGCGTAGATCTCCAATTCTTCATTCGCAAAGGAAAACCGCGTGTCTTCTATCGATTGTGATGCCCATTGCCGTTGTGGTCGCGAAGTGGTCGCCTATATGTAGGTTATACATGCGCTATATGTAGGTTTGGCCGCATCACTTGTCGCTGTACTTGTTGTCACCCGGCTAGCATCTTCTTTCTGCGATGCTAGAACGGCGCAACTGTTGTACACAGGTACTTGTTTCATCGGTGGACCTTGAGGGGTGCTTGGTTGCTGCCGACAGCGTCGTTGTCGTGCTTTCTTAGTAGCTTTGAACTTCGTAGGGCATGTCGAGGAAGTGATGTCATGATCATTTGTTAGGCATAGGCCGCATCGAAAGGTTGCTGATGGGTCAGGCTCCATGGTGTCGTAGTTAGGTGGAAAGGGGAACGATGACTTCATGTGTCCCTGTTTAAAGCGACGTAGCAGTACACTACGGAGAGTTTGAACGGGCGTGGGCGCAGTACGCAGACGTAGTACAGAATACGTTCAGGTGGGGAATTAGGACCTTGAAGCGTGATTAAACACATACGACCGCTACCTAGGTAGCGAGCAGCCACAACTGTGTGCGTGGGACACGATAGTTCCTGCAGAAGCTTTTCAGGTTCTTCGTCATGGTCAACGCCATTATTCTCATAGCGCAGGCACCCATATTGAAAGGGCATTGGTAGGTTTGTCTAGGGTAAAACCTTGAAATCTGGACGTCTCAAGGCCGGCATCCAGAGCCGCTTGAATGGTACGGTTGGGCAGAGTGAACATGTCGGTATCTAGCACGAGGCTTGATAACTATTTTGTACCACGATGTCGTTGGCGACACCGGAGGCATGTCTAATGGTCGAGGGGGTAGGCCTTGTGTTGATCGAAGTCTTTTTGGCGCCGCTGGAGCGGCATTTCCATCCGCTGGAAGGCTAATAGGTTCCGTCGTTCTCTTGGCCGAGCTGTGCGCCGTGAATGCAGAGCTGCTGTGCTCCGTGCTGGTGGTATCTATCCTCAGGTTACTTTCTCCGCACATTGCACTCATCACCGAGATGGAGACACTCCTAGTGTCGCGAAGCACTTTGGAAGTAAGCGTTCGCGACTAGCACGATAGAGCAGCGAGAGGTAACACAGCCGATCGAGCATCGAAACAAGGTTTATCTCTCTTGTCGTCGTTCTCCCTCTTCTAGCCACAGCCCCACTGCTCCTTATTTTACAGTACAGTTATCTCCCCCGCGGAAAAGGAAGCCGTCCCGGTGACCTATGGGTACGAAAACACATGCGGATCATAGTACGGCTTGAGACGCTGGACATGCACAATTTCGCGTCCTGGACGGCGATGATCCAAAGGTAGCTCGAGGCTTTCCACGATGTAGTTGACGGGAGACGATTGGTTGATCACGCGGTATGGGCCCTGGTACTTCGACGCGAGTTTCGGTGACAGTCCAGGGGTAGGGGCTGGAATCCAAAGCCACACTAGCGAGCCAGGAGCATAGGATGCTGGAGCATGTGAAGTTTCTCGAAGGTGCTTCTGGCGTTGCTGGTCTTCTGACGTAAAGATACGGGATAGCTTGCGACACTCTTCTGCGTGTGCAGCAGCTTCAGACAAGGTAGTGGTTTCCGTGGTGTCAGGGCGGTACGGAAGGATAGTATCCATTGTGGAAAAAGGTTCGCGTTCGTACAGTAGAAAGAAAGGCGAAAATCCCGTGGTAGTCTGCGTGGCGGTATTGTAAGAGTAGGTAAAAAATGGTAGAACATGGTCCCATTTGCTTTAGTCGGATGCAACGTACATGGCCAGCATGTCACCAAGAGTGCGATTAAAGCGCTCGGTCATGCCATTAGTCTGCGGATGGTATGCAATAGTGGTGCGATGAATGATGCGGCATTCTTTGAGGAAAGCCTCGATGATGTCGGGGAGGAAGACACGGCCTCTGTCACTGAGTAATTCCCTGGGAGCACCGTGGCGAAGGATGATGCGGCGCAGGAGAAACCAGGCGACGTCACGTGCAGAAGCGCTGGGCAAAGGGGAAGTTTCCGCATAGCGCGTAAGATGGTCGATGGCCACGATTACCCAGCGGTTGCCATCTGATGTGACTGGCAGAGGTCCATAAATGTCGATGCCGACTCGATCAAAAGCACGTGCTGGGCAAGGCAAAGGCTGCAATGAAGCGGTTGAACTACGAGGAGGATCTTTGCGGCGTTGGCAAATGAGACAGGAGCGGACATAATGACGGATAAATCGATATATCCCCCGCCAGTAGTAACGAACTCGTAGACGCGCGTACGTCTTCAGTACACCTGCATGCGCGCACTAGGGGTGGTCGTGGAACGCTGCACAAATGTCCGAACGTTGATGCCGAATGATGACAAGCAACCATTTGCGGCCGTCCGGGAGGTAGTTATGACGGTACAAGAGGCCGTCGCGAATGGAGAAGTGGTGTGCTTGGCGACGTATTGCACGATTGGAAGTGGGTGGCGATGGGATGGATAATAAATTCAGCATGGACACAATCCCTGGGTCTTTCTGCTGCTCCAGAAGAATGTCCGTGGCAGCAAGGGAAGACTCGGACAATGAGGCCTTCGGGGAGCTAACCTCGTCTGTTAGTGGCGAACGAGACAAGGCATCCGCATCCTAGTGTTTTCGACCAGAGCGGTACAGCACTCGAATGCCATACTCCTGCAGTCGAAGCGCCCATCAAGCCAGACGACCGGATGGTTCTTTTAAGGACGACAGCCAGCACAACGAATGGTGATCAGTTATCATGTCAAATGGGCGGCCTTAGAGATATGGACGAAATTTGGTTATGGCCCAAATTATAGCGAGCCATTCTTTTCTGTTACAGAATAGTTCGATTCAGGTTTAGTGAGTGCGCGACTGGCGAAGGCGACGACGTACTCATCAAAGCCAGCCTTTCTCTGAGCGACAACGGCACCAAGGCCGTGCCACCGGCATCCGTGTGCATTTGAGTTCGAGCGCTTCGGTCGAAATGGCGCAGGATCGGTGGAGACGTCAAGAGACGACGCAGCTTTGTGAATGCGGCATCGCAATCCGGTGACCAGGTCGAAAGGTTGTGGCCACCACGAAGAAGCGGCGTTAAAATTGCTATGATGCTGGCGAAATTGCGGATGAAACGGCGGAAGTATGACGCTAACCCAATGAAGCTGCGCACTTCATTCAAGGTCTGTGGTCGTGGAAACTGGGCAACAGCTTGTAGTTTCTCCGGATCAGGGAGTACACCATCTTTCGAGACGACATGGCCGAGGATGACCAGCTGCCGGGCGGCGAAGCGACACTTCTTCAAGTTAAGCTGGAGGCCAGCATCGGCGATGCATTTGAGGATGCGTTCCAGTCGAAGGAAGTGGGAAGGAAAGTCCGGTGAAAAGATAACGATGTCGTCCATATAACACAGGCGTATCTGCCATTTGAGGCCGCGCAAGATGTTGTCCATCATTCTTTCAAATGTGGCAGGCGCCTTACACAGGCCAAATGGCATCATGGTGAATTCAAATAAACCGTCAGGTGTGATGAAGGCCGTTCTTGGACGGTCTGACTCAGCCACTGGCACTTGCCAGTACCCGGATCGTAAGTCTAAAGATGAGAAGTATTCGGCGCCTTGGAGGCAGTCTAGCGCGTCGTCAATACGGGGTAGTGGATAAACGTCCTTGCGGGTGGTCTTATTGAGGCTCTGGTAGTCCACGCAAAAGCGAATTGTGCCGTCTTTCTTTTTGACCAGCAGTACAGGAGAAGCCCAGGGACCGTGCGAAGGTAGTATGACACCGCGTTGGAGCATGTCTCCAACGTACTCAGCGATGACGCTACGCTCAGTGGCGGATACACGATACGGCCTGTGGCGTAAGGGCGCATTGTAGCTGGTGTCGATGTGATGGACAACAGTGGTACTATGGCCTAAGCGAGATTGTTGTAGGTAGAATGACTTGCGAAAGCGGTCAAGGAGATTGAAGATCTGGGCGTGCTGACCGGGAGTGAGGTTGGGATCAATACACCTGGAAAATGTAGGGTCACACGGCGGCGTCGAAGGAGAAACTTGAAGGGAAATAGCGTCAACCTGAGGCGAAGCCGGGTTCAGGCACATCATAAAGGAAGCTTGGTTCGATTTCGTCAGCATAACCAAGACACTCATCGTGGAGCAGGCTAGCAAGGCAAGGAAACAGGTTTGAGACATAAAGTGCGCTGGAACCTTGTCGAATGGCAAGAAGGGCAAAAGGAAGCAAGAAGGGATGACGGCGAGCAACCAGCTTAGACAGCGTGAAAAGAACTGTGGAGTCGGGAAACCCGACGCAGCAAAGGGGTACAAGTGCGGCAGAGTATGGAGGAATCTCGGTGTCGGCGGTGACGAACACAAGACTGGTAGCGTCGCCAGTATCTTCAAAAATGTGGTTGCCGAATGGCGACAGAGCGAGTTCCGCACGGGCGCGATCAATAACGGCATGATGGGATGACTGAAAGTCCCATCCTAAAATCATAGCATGGGAGCAGCGAGGCACAATAACGAACTCAACACGGTATAAAGTGCCACTTATAACAACACGCACGGTACACTTCCCTAAGGGTGCAATCGGGGCAGCGCTTGCTGTACGTAATGAAACGGCAGAATGGGGCGTCGCGACTTGTCTTAGATGAAGACGAAGCTGGTCAGAAATCACTGATATTGCTGCTCCCGTATCTATAAGCGCATGAACGGCAATGTCTTCTGCATAAACTTCAAGGATGTTCGCAGGAAATAGATTAGGTCTTGAGGAGTTCGTTGAAACCGCAGTTCTTGCCTCTGGAAGTGTGTTCCTTAGTTTTCCTGTCGGATAGCTTCAGGGTGACGGACAAGCGGCGACAGAGAACGCCGACGGGGCGACGGAAACCGACGGGTATTGAAGGTTCAGGAAGCAGGAGGTGAGGCTTCGAAGTGCTGAGCGGCAGTAGCGGAACGGAACAGAGAGTCGAAACCGCTGCTTTGTGCCCTCGGAGAATCCGAAGGATACCATCCGCGCCGGCGGCAAAACCGTGCTACATGCCCAGGCAGGCCGCACGATTAACAGATAAGGCGGTTGTGATGGGTGAGCCATGAATTGAGAGCAGCGGGCTGAGACTGATGGAGATATTGGCGAGGTGGGCGCCAGGAGCTGCTTGTAGGGGCATACGTTGCTACTAATTGCGGAAGTCAGGGAAAGGTGCTGGTAGGTCTGGATTGAATAGCTGCAGACGGGGGCCTTGGATTCGCGACAACGGCAGCGTACGTTAGTGAAACAGGCGTAGGAGGTGGCTGATGAGCAAGTGGGACGGCGTTAGGGACTTGTTCCTGTATCACCTGACGGAGATCGGGAGACAAGGGCGACTCTGACGCTCGACTGGCTGGCAGAAGAGAGAGTTGGCGTGGCACTTCTTCTCGTACAAATTGCTTGATTTGGCTGTACTGCAGTAAGATGGCTGTACTGCAAGGAGGAGCACTGACACCGTCACTCAGAGCTGAAAGCGCGACGTCCGGAGTAAGAGCTCGGCGGGTGGAAAGCCGCTGTTTGCGTAGCTCTTCATAGCTCTGGTAAAGCGTTAAGAGGTCGTTGACGGTCTGAGGATTCTTTGCCAAGAGCATTTGGAAGGCGTTATCGTCTATGCCTTTCAAGATGTTCTTGATCTTGTCATCTTCAGTCATATCTGGGTTGATACACCGGAAAATGTCAACTACATCTTCAATGTAGCTAGTAAAGGTTTCGCCCTTTCGTTGGGCACGACAGCGAAGCTGTTGTTCAGCTCGAAGTTTGCGCACAGCAGGGCGACCGAAGACCTCATAAAGTGTCGTTCGGAAAGCTGTCCAGGTGGTAAAGTCAGCCTCATGGTTCCGGAACCAAAGATGGGCGATCCCGGAAAGGTAGAATGGGACGTAACCAAGCTTGTCAGCTTCAGTCCATTGGTTGTGGGCACTCCATTGTCCATTGGTTGTGGGTTGTGGGTTGTACAGTGACAGCAAGTCCTCTACGTCATGATCGTGAGTGCCTGGGAACTGTACAGGTCAGTATAGAATACTTCCGCTGCTTTTACTATGTCATCGTAATTGCTGATGATATTAACAAAAAACAGCAGTCCCGCATAAATCTTTAAGAAATAATATCGTCTTACGGGTATCTAGTTCTTTGATTTTCAATAAATCGGATGTCCTTTCACTGATTCAGTAAGAGTTACTTGATTTACCTAATTAGCATTGGTTTAATAATTCGGTATGTACCAATGGGTGCCTGCTCGCTCTTGGCCAGAATGGGCATGTGCCATTGTGGAACAAGTACAGAGTCCTCAAGATGTAGCTATATATTGTGACACAAGGATAATAGTTTGTTGTGCCTACACCTGCCATTATCATCTTCTCTCAACAAGCGCTATACATTGCCTTCATTCTCATGAAATAGCTGCCTATACGCCTGAACATGTGCATCCGCCTAATTTGGTGTTTTCAATTCGGAGCAGCTTGTGAACGATGCGGAGCGTAAACATACGAAATTGCCCAAGATGCTATCTCGGGATATCTGTCGACGTTATACGATAGGCATTGCACGAGGTTGCATGGTGCATACGATGAAACTTTTGTTGATGACGCAACTGAGTCTCTGCAGTGAGACTAATTTGTCTAATACTTCGTGAAAACTCATTACGTTGATCGCTTAGGAATACTGAGCGACACTATCTGGCAGAACCCACCTCCAATGACTGGCTAGGTAATGCGATAACATTTGTACAGCACACACAACCATTATTCAACTTCTTTTGCTGCCGACTGAGCCGAGCGTTACGGTGTATCCATTCGGCTTCGTTAAATTTCCAGCCGAATGTACGGTATGCCTCTGGAGACCTAACCCAACGTGCACGAGCTGCGCCTGCGCGTCGACATCGTGGTACCGCGACGGTGGCGCTGATCTTTCATTCTACTGGTCACACGTATACCGCGCCGCCTCTCAGCTCCTGGCAAGCCGCCTAGGATAGGTCATAATCATCAGCCTATATTTATGTCCACTGCAGGACGAAGGCCTCTCCCTGCGATCTCCAATTACCTGTGTGTTGTGCTAGCTGATTCCAGCTTGCACCTGCAAAGGCAGGATAGGTATTTGCTTACAAATGCTGCAGGTCCGGGTTGGATTATTCATAGGGGGGAAATTTTCCTGATTCCGTTTACGAGTAAACTCACTGGCTTAAAACTTAATGGCTTAAAATAGTGGTTCCCTCGCGATAACTGCAGTCACTGCAGTCCTTTTATACGCATGTAAGGCCTACTTAGATATTTGTAGCTAGAACTACACCTTGAAAACAATAAACAATGGTTTCTTTCTTTTTTTGCTTTTCATGTGTACGCAGTAGCGCATACGAGTAGATGCTAGCAATGGCTGCTGTCTTTCACCTAGCACGTTAATGCTATAGCCAACTATTTATGTATAATATTTTCTAGAGATCGACTGTCTAGCTACGCACTATGGACACATGAACACCAAGAATAAGTTTGCTTAGAGGAGAGGCTGTGTTTGTTCTTGTGCACGATAAAGAAATGAGAATTCGGGGGAAGCGATCATATAAGTAGAATCAGCAGTCACCCGAAAAAAAAAAACCCACTTTGTGACAGCTTTTATTGAGATGGTGCGAAAGAACCTTACACAAGATATAGTCGTATTTGTGAGTATCCTAAAGCAACTGAAGAGCAAAACAAAAACCTCAACATCACAGAAGAGATTAGTGTCTATACGCTCGTTCTAATATCACCGACTGATAGAACAGGCTGATAATTAAGCACTTTATACTATGTAGCTTGGACAGAACGTAGGTAGGAAGACAACTTTTCAAAAATGTAGCATTACAGACACATGTAAGGGACATTGAGAGCTGCAGTCCCTAACATGCGCTTAGTGCTGATATGTCTTGATGTTTTTCGAATACAAATTATGCTCAAGCCAACGTCATTGCAACACACTAGTGATAAAGACACTGCGATTTCTGCACGCATACCGTCGAGCAGCTGAGTGCGGTAGTCTCAGTTAGTTATGGAACTGAGCAAAGTGATACCGAAATATCAAACATCAGCACAAGTGCCCCAGAGAGAAAGAAAATGAAAGTGCATTACAGCCAAGCGAAACTAAAGAAACACCCACAACAAACTTAGAATCTTACTATGCGCCATACCTTATCTAAATCTAAAACTTTCAAGTCACTTCCGCTTACCAGATTATTGGTTGGCTATCAGAGCTAAAACACGTACACAGACAGGTTCATGGGTGCCCAAGCAGCGTATGCAAGAGGTAGCTTTAAATGCTCCATAACTATACTGACACGGCAGAAAATCACAAAGCAATTTGAGGTAATGCTTCGAAGTAACCATATGATGTAAAGGAAGAAAAGGACCCGAATACACTACTCTTCAATGATCGTTAGAAGAAACGCACCGAGCGAGATATGTACACGGCAAGTAAAAATAGCATTTAACAGCTAAAGAACACATTATCCGTGCACCCGAAAGGCAGCAAATAAAAGCTGGAAAGGAAAAAGCTTTCCGTGACTTCTCTACCCAAAGCCCATGAGCATAGTATTCCACAGAATACAAAGGGTTCACAGGAAAATTGAAACTTGAGGTCATCAACGCTAGACGAACAAGTGAAGCATCGGGCGTGTGTGGATGCCAAGGCTTGAGCTAGCAGGCTTCCCTCGATTTTCCTCGTTAATCCACTGTAGAATAGTATTGGTAACCATTATGCGGGCAGATGTGTCCTCGTTGAGACAAGTTGACGCTGGAAAAGTGCTCGCCGTCGTCGTTGAAATGCCCACCCCTTACACTCAAAGATACGGGCACGCGTGGCCATTGGGGTGAGCAGACGTGGCCGTCACTCTATTATCTGACCAAACACAGAACAAAAATATCATGAATAGCTTGCAATTCATTCCGCAATAAAAAAATCCGCCATTTTACTTTCATGGAAGATTTCTATTTCACACTCGCAAAAAGCCAGTAAATTATTAATCCATTCGGTTAAATGAAGCCAAAGACATGTCTCGTAAGAATAAAGTCACGTAAGAATTTTGTAACTCGCATTTCCCTTTAAAGTATAGCGTTCACCGGAGAGTTACTCGATAACCAAAATGCCGCTTTCGGTATTCTGTACATATTTGTTTTATTCTGTTCTAAAGAGTCGACATGAACTTAACAACGACCCTTTTTCAACCACTTTACGTCTCCTGTACCGATAAGGACTTCACATATATTACGTTCTGGTGCAAGTACGCTTGGGATAAAAATGTATCCGCTCGATGAATGGTTCTAGCTCTATGAAGTATAACAGGTCGTCGTATACGATACCTAATTTGCGAATTTTTACCTGTATAACGATGAACTGCTCCATCTCTAGCACTCATACAACGAGACGGCTTTCTTACGTTTCTCTTATTAACTACTGCTGAGTGCACACACTCAAGCAACAAGCAAACTAAACTGAGAGTGCACAAAGAAAAATAAACTACTGCCAATGGTTGGATGCGCAGCGATACTTCTTCTTCCCGGGTAATTACAGAGCAGTTCCACTCGGCCCTTCTGCTAATGTAACGTTCCCACCCGGTTTCAAGTATCCTATGGACCAGCGAAAGAAGCTCCGAACGCAGTGGGTAGTCCTTCCTAATTGGAAATCCTCCAATAAGACTAAAAACGGGCTTCTCTCCGGCGGCAATTGCTTTCTCGGATCGCAAATGTACACATGGGGGCAAACTGTCCTCGAGTAAAACGTGTGTCCCTCTCATGGTGCGCAGCAGGCTTGCCGCAACACTGCCCGTGAAGTCATCTTTCTTGCGAGCCCATCTCTTGACTGCTAGCGCCATATTACCGATGACGTCGCTGCCGCTACCATTGGCTCTCGCAAGCAAAACGTCCACAAATGAGTTGTTTTCAACGCAGGGGAGCAGATATCCGCGCTGCAGTTTCGGCAACATCTTGTCTAAAGTGTCGTCGGCTTCCCACGTTGGTCTTGCCATAAGGCTGGCGGTCAGCAGGCTCTTAGTGTAAACAGTGAGTGAAAAGCATGCCAGAAACCAGCATTCAAGGATGACACGGCCACTCCTGCTGCGGGCGTGCTGCTTTTCGGGAACAGGTTCCAACAGTGAGAGAGTTGTGGCCAGCAGGGATAGCACCACTTCCGCCAATCCGTTCAATGGCCGATGTCGGCGATGGATGTTGAGCAACACAAAGAAGCTCGCGGATATTAGCATGCACAGGGCTAGCAGAAACAGCCAGGGAAACACGCCAAGAAAGAAGGCCGCCTGGTGCTTCCACCTTTTCTTGACGTAGTAGAAGGCCTGTCCGAATTAGTTAACCGCGAACTCGAAATGTTGGTATCGGTCTGGAGTAAGCCCAATTGAAGGGATAATTATGTCGACTTTTCTATCACTAAGGGCTTTAACAAACTTTCCTTCTCCCACTGGCGTTATCGAGAAAGTGGCGTTAAGTGTATAAAGAGCCTGCGCCATAATGTTCTTCTCACGGGAAAAACAAGAATGACCGCTGTTTCTGTCCTGAATCACAACACAGCCCAATGATATTTTTTTGCCAGAAAGCCCAGACCAGAATACAGAGGCAACTTTCGATTTCTGCAAGGAATGTTCGCCACTGCCATTTTTTGCCACTGGCTGTGGGCTGGTGTGACCGGTAGCCTGCAGACAGTCGACCATTTCAGGGGGCAAAGCCTGCACAGACAGGTTTGCTAGATTTGGTTTTTCGATTCGCACACTTGTGATGACAGGATTGCAGTCCTTGCGAACGTGGGCCGTTTCGTGAATCATGCTATTCCAGACTACGCTTGTCGCTGCCACCACAACCTGCTTCTGGTGAAGACACGCCAGTGCTAGTAGGTCGGCGTAGCGATTCCAGTTCATGCACCAGGACAGAACTTTAACCGGACTAGCATTTTCAAAGTATAACATGCGCGGATAGGCAGGTACCCTTTGACATAACAAGTGGATGTCCACGCCTTTGCGTAACAATGGCTTCTGCAGGCAGCGAAGATGAACTGGCTTCGCTCCATAGACGAAACAGGCGCCGTAGCACAATGCCAGGATCCCGTAAGTCATCTGGACCTTTAAACAACTTGTAGCGAGAAGCAGCGCCATTAGATAAAGTTCATGGTACCTTTATCTTGAACGAACGCTCGGTGCGTTAAAATAATTGAACGTGGTGACGAAGTCTACTCTACGCTTCTTAATAAAGCACTAGGATTCCGGCCCGAACCGCAGAGAAACTAAAATTTCCGCCCTGAGCGGCAGTCGCAGATTGCGCACGAAGGTAATAAGAAAAGTTGAGCTCGCACTAGAGACGCAACGCCCACGCGAAGACCTTCCCTTTCGCTTAAGAACAGACTTCTCTAGACGAATTTTGTGCGTGGTAACTTGCGAGATCTGTGATGAGTACTGTGTGTCGGCATAATTATTAGGTTAGCATCAAGACACACTCTAATTGTAGCTTAAAGGATCTCTTGCTTGTGTTTTTCACGGCGGCAGTAAGCGTGAGGCCAGCGTAAAGGGATGAATACCTATTACATGGCGCTCTTTGCCACAAAACTTTCCTCTTTTTGAATATGTGAACATATACATTAATCATTTATTTCAAAACCGAACGAAATAGGCGACCGCATTGTACTGACAGCCGTCGATGACAACAATCGAAAGGCTGGTAATTACAGTGTGCATGAATAAAGCTTTGCAGGACGGAAGCCGTATTATGAGAGGCTGACGCATGGCTGTAGGTTTTTTCGTGATGTTATTCTTAAACGTGGCAACGCATTAATCACAACTCTTCGTCAAAGATTGGTGGCAAAGGCACACCTTTTAGCGAACAGCTGAAACTTTCTTTTTTTTTTCGGTATAGCGTAAATAATTTCTTCATATTTCTTTTAACTAGCCGGAGCTTGAAAATGCGGCATTTCAGGCTGAGAATGTTCATGTTTTGGTTAAGTATTGGTGTCAGAATTGAAATATAATTTGAGTACGTGTGTTGCTTTTTGTCTTTCTTTGTTTTTTGTTTTTTAAGTTCCTCAACGTTGCTGTTCCTCGTCCACGAAGGCACGACAGCAGAACAGTCATTAACTACCTTCGATGAGTCAATGGCATGGAAACGTCTCGATGCATGACCTGTCAGTAACCTCTGAAATGGTGGTTGCGCGAAAGTATAGGCGATGTAGTAAACATTCCGCATGGGGTATACTTCAAGTTGATATGACTAATAAGTAGCGGCAGCAGCACCGAGATGTGAGCGAGTCGTTGGCGTCGGTCGAACTGCGCGAAGACACGAGGCCTATAGAACGCGCATGAAATTCCCGCTCCAACAGAAAAATAAGAATAAGCCGCAATAAGAAAAGACCACCCTCTGTTAAAGAAAGCGGAATATGCCAATAAAAAAGCAGAAAGGGGTGGTTATTTGATTTGCAAATTTCTTATTCTTCAGGTGTTTCATCAAAGATGTTCATGCTCATTTTTCAATTAGCTTTTGCGTTTACGTTATATCATTTAGGTATGTCTAAAATACGTCATTAGGTTAGTCGGAAAGAAAACAAACTATTAGGTTTCCACTGCGAACCCTGTCCATTCCCCCCTCGTCGTGGGTACATGCCGTACAGTAGAAGGAATAATAACAAGAACGAGTTCGGATCTGTGGAAGGCGGCTCGCAGAGCAGAGGTACGCCTTCGTAGGGCCAGAAGCATCCTGGCGTGCAAGGCCTTCACCCACATGTAGGAAAAAATTACTCCATCTCCCGCTAAAGGGAACCATGTGTGGATGCGAAGCAGCGGGGAGATGGTTAGCTTGAGCGGGAGATGGTTTCGCGGCAGCGGCCGGAGCGCTCATCGCGGCGCTGCACAGGAGAGAGAATGAGGCGCGCGCGCTCCGTCATTTTCATACTGCGGAACTACCGTGGCGCCCCCAGCGGAGTATGCAGCTGTCGCACCACCTATCGTGCGCGCCGCTCCGGATTCCTAGAGGAGAGAAAGGGGGGAGCGTAGGAGAGGAGAAAGAGAGGAGGGGACGCACATGCGCTGTGGTGTGTGGCACGCGGGCACCACTCCGTAGAGGATTCCTAGAGGAGAGAAAGGGGGGAGCGTAGGAGAGGAGAGAGAGGGGGAGGGGACGCGCATGCGCTGTGGGTGTGTGGGACGCGGGCGCCGCTCCGTACAGGATTCCTAGAGGAGAGAAAGGCAGGAGCGTAGGAGAGGAGAGAGAGGGGGAGGGGACGCGCCTGCGCTGTGGAGGTGTGGAACGCCGCGGGAGGGACGGACCAAGCCACCGGCCAGAAATGCTTCGCATTTAAAAAAAACGACATCGCGTGAAGTAATGCGAGGGCACGACAGCAGAGGCACGAAGGAGGGTGCTACAAGGGCTGCAATGCCCCAGTACGCAAGACCGTCACTCCAACTTTCTCTACACTACCCGAATGGCCTGGCGACTCCCAGCAATAACCATTGTAGATGGCAGTGCAATGGCCAGGCATTTCTGGAATATCTTCGGCCTTGTGGTGACATCATGACATGATGCAGCTGCTATAGTAGTACTGTGCTGTAGACAGCTCCACCAAACAGGTCTTGCACCTGCTACACAACTTGAGTCATCAACTCCGAGTCGATGACTACTTTACAATTATTTTTCTGCATTTAGCGTTGCCTGAACACTTATTTTAACAGCGAAGATGTTCTAGCTAACTGTAAAAAGTGCCGCCTGCTGCCGCAAAACCTCAGCGAGCTATGACGTCACTGCGTTGCCTAGCAACCACCTCGCGGAGGGACGTGTGCCTCGCCTCCTCTCTGTGCCGTGCACATGTTGCCTTGACATGTGACGTTAAGGAGAGGGAAGGAGAGCATGCGCACGGCGCGCGCAATGCTCGGGAGAGGGAAAGAGAAAATGAGATTGAGATAGAGAGAAATAAATTGTAGTAGCACCAACGAGGCAACGCGCAGAGCTGCTGCCAACACCGCCCGCGCTTCCCCGTTTCCCGCGTTCGCGCCGGGGAAACTCAGGCAGCGTCGGCAGCAGCTCGGCAGCAGCTCGGAGACACTGCGCGCAACCGGTATCCGCCGCTGCGCCGAGATCTGCGCATGCGCCGTGATAAGGATTGGATCTGCGCATGCGCTGACCTTGAGGATGTTTTGGCAGTGCTTAGCCTAGCCCAAAGCTAGGTGCCCATCAGCGCCGCTGTCTCTTTAGCCTTGCGCCTCCAGTGCAAGCTATTTGGGCAACTGCATTGAATTGAGTGATTGTTAATTATTCTAAGGCAACGTCCTTCTCTGCAATTTCGTTAACAATCATCATCGTCATCATCATCAGCCTATATTTATGTCCACTGCAGGACGAAGGCCTCTCCCTGCGATCTCCAGTTACCCCTGTCTTGCGCTAGCGTATTCCAACTTGCGCCTGCGAATTTCCTAACCTCATCATCCCACCTGACTTTCTGCCGTCCTCGACTGCGCTTCCCTTCTCATGGTATCCATTCTGTAACCCCAATGGCCCACCGGTTATCCATCCTACGCATTACATGTCCTGCCCAGCTCCATTTCTTCCGCTTAATGTCAACTAGAATATCATCTACCCCCGTTTGTTCTCTGATCCACACCGCTCTCTTCCTGTCTCTTAACGTTACTCCTAAGATTTTTCGTTCCGTCGCTCTTTGTGCGGTCCTTAACTTGTTCTCGAGCTTCTTTGTTAACCTCCAAGTTTCTGCCCCATATGTTAGCACCGGTAGAATGCAATGATTGTACACTTTTCTTTTCAACGACAGTGGTAAGCTCCCAGTCAGGATTTGGCAATGCCTGCCGTATGCACTCCAACCCAATTTTATTCTTCTGTAAATTTCTTTCTCATGATCAGGGTCCCCTGTGAGTAATTGACCTAGATAAACATATTCCTTTACAGACTCTAGAGGCTGACTGGCGATCCTGAATTCTTGTTCCCTTGCCAGGCTATTGAACATTATCTTTGTCTTCTGCATATTCATCTTCAACCCAATTCTTGCACTTTCTGGATGAAGGTTCTCAATCATTTGTTGTAATTCCTCTCCATTGTTGCTCAAGAGGACAATGTCATCTGCAAACCGAAGGTTGCTGAGATATTCGCCATCGATCCTCACTCCTAATCCTTCCCAGTCTAACAGCTTGAATACTTCTTCTAAGCATGCAGTGATAGTAATTGGGAGAA
>NW_023607062.1:0-80001 GCF_013339745.2 Dermacentor silvarum | reverse complement strand
TCTGTACGCGTGGTTTTGTTTTCGCTTTCGTGTTTGTAGCATCGGGACGATGCTTTTTAAAGGGAGGGTATACATGAGGGTATACGTGTATACACGTATACATGTTTATCTTTCACCGGTGGCCGCTTTCCGCCGGCTAACAAATGTTAAACGTTATCGCTCGGCGCAGGACGCGCCTGTATCGGAAGTTTCTAGAACGTTATCGATGCTTCTTTTCGTTGCCTGTTTTCACCGACGCTTATGTTATCTGATTGTGTGACCAACGCGAATTGTGTAGAACTTTCTGGAAGACACGCGGGCATCAGGGATTAATCTGGAACCTTCGATGACTCAGGTATAAAATCCGACGCGTCTCGCCGCTGATCAGATTTTCGACGATCGCCGACTGTGTTCGCCGCTATCGTTGTGCTTTGAGTGTAGCTTGCTTTTATGGGCACAGGTTCGCCCAATAAAGAATTAGTTTCGTCATACACAGTTTTGCGACTGTTTTATTTACCGTCACTACTACGTGACAATATGCTGTTTTACTGCAATCAGCACCCCAACTCCCCTTTTGTCGTTCCTATCATTTCGGTAGATAGTGAAGTTATTGAAATCGGGCAGGACTTCGTCATTCCTAATCTCATGATGCAGCCACGTCTCGGTTAGTACTAAAATGTCACATTCAACTGTTGTCCAGATATGAACAAAGCTCGATGCGTTTAGGAAGGATGCTGCGTATGTTAGTGAAGCATAAAGATAGCTGGCAGTGTTTAGTGTTATTACGATAAGGCAAACATTTGTTTTTGATGACACGTGTCGCCGAGCTACACCTTTCCTATGCTGAAACTAGTGTTACGACGTCGTTAGCGGCGTCGTATACGTAAACGCTGTCATTTATTCTTAGCTTATCAACATTAAGCTTGAACGGAACCTTCTTTGGTTTAGCAAATTCCAGCAACTTCTTCCTAGCCAGTTGTGTCTGCAATGAAAAATCTTCGCGCACCGCAAAGTTGGTTCCTTTGAGTTTGAGACTGTTTCCAATTATCTGTTGCTTATCTTTAAAGAACGTGAATTTCACCATCACTGGCCTGCATTTTCCCGAGTCGTATTTACCAATGCGATGTGCCCGTTCTATTTTGGATGAATCAATCGTTATGTTCAAATTATCCTTGCACAGGTCAATGACTTTTGTTTCAGCACTTGACCACGTCTCAGAAATATCATCGGGAATGCCGAAAAACAGCAAGTTACTGCGTCGAAGCCGGTTTTCTGCATCATTACAACGCGATTCAATTGTTTTGAGTTGATGAGAGATGACGTTGGAAACCGCCCCAGGAGAAACAGCTGACGACGTAGCGGGGTTATTTTTTAAGTCTGAAACGTCGACTTCAACGGCGCGGAGCCTAGAAGACAATTGTTTCAGTTCAATATCTACTGACGCCTGCCACAGCTTCAACTCTCTCAAATCCCTTCGAATTCCATCTTGTCCGGATTCGATCCTTTGTACAGTTTCCAGCACCGTAGTCAGTACGTCATTAGGATTTGGTCCTGGGTTACTTTCCACGTCTCTGGAAAGAATTAGCAGTAGGCTTCTCAAACAACGTCGTACAATTCCTTCACATATTTCTACGCCAAATAACCACTCTCTGGGGCACGACACCAAGAACAGGCAGCGATTCTTGCTTTTTAGGCAAGTGCAATAATCAAGGTAACTGACCTGGAACAGTACGAAAGGTAAGCGCTCCATTGCCGATGCGGCGTCGTGCCCCAGAGGGGCGTTCACGGGCAGCAGTTTATATTCCGTATGGCCGGCGCTGATAGTAGCATCTTTCTCTATGATAGTAGTATCAGTGGTGGTGAATGACCGTGGTTGCCAGCCGAAGAACTGGTTATCATCCGGATGGTCCTGTAGGTGGGGCTGTTGCGTCAAATCCACGGGTTGGTCCGCGTTTTGTAGAGGGCAGGTGAAGACCGCGTCCGATGCCGACGAAGGTAGCGATGAGCCAAGGAACAGGGCAGCCTGGAACAGTACGAAAGTAAGCGCTCCATTGCCGATGCGGCGTCGTGCCCCAGAGGGGCGTTCACGGGCAGCAGTTTATATTCCGTATGGCCGGCGCTGATAGTAGTATCAGTGGTGGTGAATGACCGTGGTTGCCAGCCGAAGAACTGGTTATCATCCGGATGGTCCTGTAGGTGGGGCTGTTGCGTCCAATCCACAGGTTGGTCCGCGTTTTGCAGAGGGCAGGTGAAGACCGCATCCGATGCCGACGAAGGTAGCGATGAGCCAAGGAACAGGGCAGCCTGGAACAGTACGAAAGTAAGCGCTCCATTGCCGATGCGGCGTCGTGCCCCAGAGGGGCGTTCACGGGCAGCAGTTTATATTCCGTATGGCCGGCGCTGATAGTAGTATCAGTGGTGGTGAATGACCGTGGTTGCCAGCCGAAGAACTGGTTATCATCCGGATGGTCCTGTAGGTGGGGCTGTTGCGTCCAATCCACAGGTTGGTCCGCGTTTTGTAGAGGGCAGGTGAAGACCGCATCCGATGCCGACGAAGGTAGCGATGAGCCAAGGAACAGGGCAGCCTGGAACAGTACGAAAGTAAGCGCTCCATTGCCGATGCGGCGTCGTGCCCCAGAGGGGCGTTCACGGGCAGCAGTTTATATTCCGTATGGCCGGCGCTGATAGTAGTATCAGTGGTGGTGAATGACCGTGGTTGCCAGCCGAAGAACTGGTTATCATCCGGATGGTCCTGTAGGTGGGGCTGTTGCGTCCAATCCACGGGTTGGTCCGCGTTTTGCAGAGGGCAGGTGAAGACCGCATCCGATGCCGACGAAGGTAGCGATGAGCCAAGGAACAGGGCAGCCTGGAACAGTACGAAAGGTAAGCGCTCCATTGCCGATGCGGCGTCGTGCCCCAGAGGGGCGTTCACGGGCAGCAGTTTATATTCCGTATGGCCGGCGCTGATAGTAGTATCAGTGGTGGTGAATGACCGTGGTTGCCAGCCGAAGAACTGGTTATCATCCGGATGGTCCTGTAGGTGGGGCTGTTGCGTCCAATCCACGGGTTGGTCCGCGTTTTGCAGAGGGCAGGTGAAGACCGCAGTCCGATGCCGACGAAGGTAGCGATGAGCCAAGGAACAGGGCAGCCTGGAACAGTACGAAAGGTAAGCGCTCCATTGCCGATGCGGCGTCGTGCCCCAGAGGGGCGTTCACTGGGCAGCAGTTTATATTCCGTATGGCCGGCGCTGATAGTAGTATCAGTGGTGGTGAATGACCGTGGTTGCCAGCCGAAGAACTGGTTATCATCCGGATGGTCCTGTAGGTGGGGCTGTTGCGTCCAATCCACGGGTTGGTCCGCGTTTTGTAGAGGGCAGGTGAAGACCGCGTCCGATGCCGACGAAGGTAGCGATGAGCCAAGGAACAGGGCAGCCCGGAACAGTACGAAAGGTAAGCGCTCCATTGCCGATGCGGCGTCGTGCCCGGAAGTGCGCGCGAACTTTTCGTTTTATTACTCATGATGATGATAATTTCTTGTCGCGCGTCTCGCACTTACGGCCGTCACTGCGCGCTGCATAGCGCAGCTTGCAACACCGACACCGCGTTGCAATGCTGACAAGGCGTTCTTGCAAACTCGCTCCGTGAATGCGTGTCTCTCTCTCTCTCACTCTCATTTTCTTTATCTCTCTCCCGAGCAAAGCCAACACCACCTAGACTAGGAGAAGGCCAGCGCATGTCCTCCTCTCCACAGCGCTTACGTCACCACTGTCAGATCGCCAGGATTTCGGCGACAGGCGCACGCAGCACGCAGCGCGCGTGTTCCGCCGGACTCCGCTCAAAATGCAGCGTGGACGAAAGCGGTGCGACCGGACTATATATCAAAACGTTTATTAAAAATAACAGGTGGGTCCAGGGCTCCACTGGCTTGAGCGGTGCGCCGTGTCTGGTCGAGGAGCGCTAGTTGCATCTCCCGATCCTCGCTGGCGAGCCCAGTCTCCCACTGTTCCTTTCCGGAAAGTTTGCCGGCTATTAGCGGTGTATTAATTTTGGGTGGCCTGTTCTGGCAATCCCACGTAATGTGGGCTATAGTTGGCCGGCCTCCGCACCACGGACAGTGAGCGCTGTAGAATATGAGCTGAATGGCATGTTTCAAATAACGATTTGGATATGTGTGCGTCTGTATTCGGCGCCAGTCGTAAGAGTCCCGCCCGGATAGATCAGGGTGTGGTGGACTACTTTCGTCGTCCGCGCCGTTGGTTCTCAAGGATGTCTCGCGGTAAGAATGGGTTTTCTGAAAAGTGGTCGGCCGCTCGGTTGGCAAAAGCACGAGCTGCGCCATCCGCTCTCTCATTGTCATCGAGTCCTGTTTGACCCGGGCACCAGATGATCATGTGGTTCTGCGTTACGTTGGATCCTAATAGGTGAGTGGTGCTATGTGGTATCCTCCCGGTGAGGAATAATCCACATGCGACTTGGGAATCTGTAAAAATCCTCGACGATTTTCCCAGAGCGACTTAGTTTTTATAGCTAGCGCGATGGCTGAAGCTTCTACGGTATTCGCAGATGCGACTCAAGCCGTGGCGCAAGTCAGAAACCCTTGATCTGCGGCCGCTCCTACTACTGCGAGGGCGTACTTACAAGTACTGCATCGAGCGACATCTGTGTAGACCGTATCCGGATTTCTACCGAATTGCTGCATTAACTTGCGTGCTCGTGCACTTCTACGACCCCGGTGGTATTTGGGACTCATGTTTTGGGGGATTGGGGCTACTATGATCTTTTCACGAAGGACTTTAGGTAGATATTCCAGTTCTTCTCCCGCATACTGTGGACGAGCGGGGTAACCAACGCGGCAGAGTAATGTTCTGCCAGTGGAGGTTAAGCTAAGCCTCTCCCGTTGAGACATGAGCACCGCTGCGCATAGCTCCTCGTAGTTGTTATGTATTCCTAGGGCCACCAGGCGTTCAGTGGAGGTTCCCTGTGGTAGGCCGAGAGCCGCTTTGTACGACGTTCTGATCGACGCATCTAGGGCATTTAATTCAGTTTTCTTGGAGTACTGGAAAGGGAGACTATATGTGATACGACTTAGCACAAAAGCCTGAACGAGCCGGATCGTCTCAGTTTCCTTGAAACCTTTTCGGTGACGAGTTACTCTACGAATCATGCGGGAGATCTGTTTCACCGTAGTGCTAAGAGTTTTAATGGTGTGGTCCACTCGTTTGTTGCTTTGCAGCCACAGTCCGAGGACTCGCATTTTCTCGACCTCTCTTACTCTTGAGATTGACGGCCTCGACCTCGGATCCTGATATATTCTGATTTATCGGGAGCGCAGCCCATTCCGCTGCTGCGAGCGAAGGTTTCAACAGCGGTCGCTGCTTCTTGCAGGATTTGTTCTTTTTGTCCTAAAGAGCAGCTGGAGGCCCATAGTGTAATATCGTCCGCATATAACGCGTACCCGAGCCCGGGTATGACGTCGAGTTTTCGGGCTAAGCGTCTCATGCAGCTGTTGAAAAGAAGGGGCGCGAGTATCGTCTCTTGTGGTGTACCTCTATTGGGCATGGGAAAAGAGTCTGAGCGCGTAGTGCCGATGCCTATTGTCGCGATGCGAGAGGTCAGGAAAGAGCGGACGTAGTCATAGATTCTTTCTCAACAACCGATGTCATTCAGCTCAGATAAGATGAGTTCATGTGACATAGGGTCGAATGCACTTTTCAACTTTGGGTAACAGCGCAAACAGACGACCACAAAAAGGGGAGACACGGACACACAGGCGCTGACTAACAACTGGTTTTATTGTGAAGGATAGGACACCTTATATATGCCAGAGTGAAGCAAGGGAAAGGGGAAAACATAACAAGGGTAACATCAAGCCAACAACGCAAGCGCAAAAACGCCAACCAAGCGCAACAAGACGCAAACAATTATTTTTCTTTCTAATCTGAACCCCCGATAGCCGCATCCAGAAGATAAAATTCAGCGTCAAAGAGAGCAAGGAAAGGGGTGCTGAAGCACTTGCTACCGAACTTCCTGATGTGGTAGGCTTCCAAACTGATGCGCGCTGTCTTGTCACTACTCTTTCCTAGAATCGTCGTCTCCTTTAACCGGGCCACACAATCAGTGCACTTGCTAACGTGCGCAACTATATGTGCGTATTTGTCATCTCGTTTTTTCAGTTTTAGAGCGTGTTCCCCTAAACGGTCATTGACACAGCGACCAGTTTCGCCGACGTAAAACATCCCACAAGACATGGGAATGCAATACACCACTCCAGTGGAACATTTGACGAACGGCGGTTGGTGGTTCTTCTGGCATCCACGTTTACTGGTGTTGCAGATACGTGGGCACAACTTTCCCAGCTTGTTAGGGGCAGAAAAACATATTGGCACGCCGTGCCTACTTGCCACCTTCTTCAGATTGTGGGAGAGTTTATGGATGTAGGGGACCACCTCAGGTCTATGTGCCTTCCGGTGATCCTCCGCCGTTGTACTTCCCGTTCCACACTTGAATTTTTGAAGGAGGGTTTCAGAAACAGCAGTCAAGACCGAGACGGGAGACCCTGCAGCCAAAAGACGGCTTACCTGATTGTTAAAACTGAGCGTCATCTGATGTGGGCACGATTTCTGGAGAGCCGATTCCATACACATCACCGCTATTCCTCTCTAAATTGTCTTGGAATGTGCCGAGTCATAGGGTAGCAGCTCCTTCTTAGCCCGTGGGTAGTATCCCCAGCAAACGTGTCCATCACAGAACGTGATTTTAAGATCTAAAAACTGTAAAATTGAAGAGTCCGGAAGTTCATGGGTGAAACGCAACCCACGTCCATGTTTGCTAAAAAAAGATAAAACTTCACCTACAGTAGAGGAGTAGGTGGAGGCAGGCTGCTTTTTTAAAAGTGTTCATATGTTTTCCCCTTTCCCTTGCTTCCCTCTGGCATATATAAGGTGTCCTATCCTTCACAATAAAACCAGTTGTTAGTCAGCGCCTGTGTGTCCGTGTCTCCCCTTTTTGTGGTCGTCTGTTTGCGCTGTTACCCAAAGTCTCAAGATGTACCAACTCGCCCAAAAAGAAGTATTGATGATGCACTTTTCAAATAAAGAGCGAGGACGAGATGTTCTGCACCAACCGTGGTGTTGCAAAGGACTTCCCGAAGTAGCAGGAAAACATCCCGAGTTGACAAATGTTGGCGAAAGCCGAATGTTTGTGGGAAAGAGGCTGTGGTCTTCAATGTAAGACGTGAGACGCGTGTGAACCACCTTCTCAAATAATTTGCCAAGGCAGGAGGTTAGCAATATCGGTCTGAGATTTTGTAGATCATGAGGTTTTCCTGCTTTCGGAATAAGCACGATTTTGGCCTCCTTCCATTGTTGTGGAACCACGCCCCTCTCCCATACATGTTAATTGAAATATCGAGTAAGCTGTTCTAGGTGTTCGTTACTCAGGTTCCGGATCATAGCATTTGTGAGCTGATCCGGTCCTGGAGCAGTTCGCAGCTCGCGCTGCCGCAAAGCTTTAGTTATCGGGGCGTCGAGCACTGCGTTTTCTTGCATGGTAGGATGCATGGGGTTACTTACCTCTCCTACGTACTTTGAGCTTAGTGACGTGTTCTGTTCTCCGGCAAGTTTTTGAAGGGTGCGGCTCGTGGCCGTTTTGGTTTTTCCTAGTTCCATTATGCTGCGCCCATGTCTTGCAGGTGTGTAACGTTTCGCGAAGTGAGTCGCCCAGCTCACTGCCTCTAACTGCTGTGCGTAAGCGTTTGCCCGCTCGGATTTTTCGGCGATTCTATGGTACACTTTGCGATTAAGTCGCTGTTTTTTCCATCGCTTGGTTAGTCCCCTTCTGCCTTCCCACATATGCAGCAGATGGCTGTCGACTACCGGCGTTTCCTGTGTGAGCGCTATTCGCTTAGATGTTGCTTAGTGTCTCGTATGTGCGTTGCCCAGTCTTCAGCGTTCTCGGGTAATATTTGCGGCATGGGGACTTAGCGATAATTTACCCAATCCGTGATTACTACATGCCCACAGGCTCTTCGAATTTTGGGAGAGCCTACCGACACGCTGAGAATGAAATGGTCACTGCCTAGATTCTCTTCTAGGTTGGTCCTGAATACCTCGTCGACATAGTTTGTGAATGTAAGATCTGGAAAGGTGTCTGCGCTGGCGCTGTTACCTAATCTCGTCGGGTTTGGGGGGAGAATGATGAGTTGGAAGCAGGCGCGGATCCAGGGGGGATGTCCGGATGTCCTGACCCCCCCTCAGATTTCAGCATCGCCCCCTCGCTGACAGGGGATAGCCCTGCTACAAAAAAATATGGCCACCAGCATTCTTCAAAATTCTTTTTCGTGAGTACCAGTGTTATCAGCCATGTAGAAGTAATGCTAGCTCGCTCACAAGCTTAGTTGTACTCCGTAGGGGTGTGGTGTCGCGAAGTTGCCGTAGTTAATTTTTTCTCATGAACACCTTGGATCTCCTGGCGCCGGACGTGCCTTACTCGTCCCGTCGGTGGCGTCGAATGAACGAAGGGACGTCCCTTTTGCCAAACACGCCGATGGCCGCGCGAGCGCCTTCGCGCCTGATCAACTTAGTTTCCCCTTGGGGTGTCAACGGTTGCCTCATTTGCTGTCATCGGTTCCGCGATCAACCTGCTTAATGAAAGAGATCTGTCGCTGAAGTGTTCATATATAAATAATAACAACTAACAGCTAAACTAAGAACTACGCATAGGCAACTTTTTTTTAACTGTAGCACTCATTATTTGTGATCACAGTTGCACGTTGACAATATGCAGTACGAGCACAGTACCGTTCGTACGCTACAAGTTTTTCATTGTAACTTCGCAGTTTTATTGTCGTACATTAAGCATAGGAGGCTCAAAGCCGCCGGATCCGTTTATCTGAATGGGCATTCTCGCGGAGCGGGGCGAAGCCTCGAGCCGCGGCTGCGAAGTGGAGGAGCGTGACGTCAACGGCCAACGCCAGCACGCGGGCCTAGGATGGCGTCGCGTGGTTAGAGAAACGGGAGCAGATGCGCGCCTTGTGTAAAAGGATGACGTCGCGTGGGAAACAAAACATGAAGACGCTGGCTCGCGCTCTCGGCTACTACGCCACATCGTTCTTCTTGTAGGTGGTGTCGTGAGTCTTCATACGCGGTGATTCGCATATCGTAAACAACCAGCGTAGTGGTTGCCGCGTTGGAGTGGAGCATTACGCTCGTATTCAAGAACGTTCCTCTAGTCAATACAACACCTCGACTCAAGAGAGAAGATAGCACCACCATCCCTCCACAGAAGTGGTCACTGAGCTTCATGATCATTCACGGGAATTCTGGAGAATTGTCGTGTCTTTATCACTCGAGAAGCGGCGCGGTGCTCAACAAGGTGGAGTGGAGTAAGAGCTTCGAGTCGAGGGCTGTTTGAGAATACGGGAGTTAGTCCTCCAAAGCAAACGAAGGTGTCTCAGCCGAACACAAAGAATCTTCTTAAGGAAATCAAGGTGTCCCAACAGAACTCCAAAGACGGACCCGTGCTTACGCATTTATGACGAACCTGCAACAGATCATCCCAAATTTTATTTTAAGAAACAATACAGGCTAGATATACCGGGTGTTCAAAATTAAGCTTTATGGTTTTCTTAAAATTAGGCACTGGGAGGCACGTGAAGACCATCTACGCAAATAAGTTGTGTGGCCAGGGGCACACAAAGTGAGATAATTATCGCTGTCAGCAGCCGAATTAACTCAAATTGAATAGTTAACTTTTTATTGACTGCAGTAAGTGTGTATGTTTGTATTCAAAAGTTAGAGGCAGTCGTGTTTCTACACAGTTTCACTTGGCAGAATTCTTCTAGCATGTCTGTGCTCCGAGATATCCAACTCCAAATTTTAATTGTCGTTCACATGATTACGCATGCAAGAGAGTGAGGATCGGCGCAAAGCTCCTCCCTGATGTGACGCGGATGTTGGGTGCGGCGTTTACTCTGACAACGCGGCGGAGGCATTGGCAAAGATGACAACTGCCCCCCTTCCCCTCACAGCTGGCGAAATAAAAAAAAATCGAAGAACCCGTAACCGCTGTCGTAACACGCGAGCGCGCAGCCTGTAAAGATAACGGCAGCTGCCATGCCGAGATAATGGCGCGCGCAGAGAAGCCGGAGGGCAGTGCGCATGCGTAATGGTGACTAGACGACCGGACATGGTCCTTGCCGAGGCTACGCAAATAAAGTGACAGCTGATTTCCAAGTATTGTAAGTTTTATTGAAATCAAAAGCAACAACTGCACCATCAACAGGAGAAACCTTTTTAGCTATGCTAACGAATATTTCATATTGCCGCTTTAAGTTTGGTGTTGTCATGCACAAATCTCATGACAACACTTCACCCATCAAGATGTCAATGCCCTAAAAATGTTCAAAATGCCTCCCTTCCACAGCAACGCAAAGCATAAACCTCTCTCGCGTCCTCTCGGTAACTCTGCGCAGTACGACAATTTAAATTTGGAGTCGGATATCTCGGAGCACGAACACGCTAGAATAATTCTTCCGACTGGTACTATGTAGAAACACGACTTCCTCTAAGTTTTCAATACAAACATGCCCACTAACTGCAGTCGACTAAAAATTAATTGTTCAATTTTAGTTAATTGGGCTGCTAACAGCGATAATAATCATCTCACTTTGCGCACCCCTGGCCACATAACTTATTTGCACAGGTGGTCTTCGCGTGCCTCCCAGTGCCTAACTTTAAGAAAACCATAAAGCTTAGTTTTGAACACAATGTATTATCAGGCACAGCCGCCAAGCACATGGCTGCATTGGGTAATGTCCTTTTCCTATAAGCTCGGAGAAACCGATACCTGGCTTCGCTATAGGGCTTCTTCCTCTTTCTGGGGTTTTACGTGCCAAAACCAGTTCTGATTATGAGGCACGCCGTAGTGGAAGACTCCGGATTAATTTTGACCACCTGGGGTTCTTTAACGTGCACTACAACGCAAGCACACGGGCGTTTTTGCATTTCGCCTCCATCGAAATGCGGCCGCCGCGGCCGGGATTCGATCGCTTGATCTCGTGCTCAGCAGCGCAACGCCTGAGCTGGGTGAGCCACCACGGCGGGCTACAGGTGTTTCTCTAGCCGCATAAAACTCGGGTTTATCGTGAGCAGAAACGGTGAATTTCGGTAAATAAGAAAGGCTACTATCATCATCATCAATGACAGAAGCTGACCCCTCCCCCCCCCCCCCTCAGAAAAAACCTGGATCCGCCCCTGGTTGGAAGTCATATGCTTCGACCGCTCGCTTGAGCTCCCGGCCTTTGGGGGTGTCTGTTCGTTAACCCCAGCTGGTGTGAGGGGCATTGAAGTCCCCAAGAAGCAGTAGTCGATCCTGGGTGCTGGAGTGACCCTTGACATACCGAATGAGTGCCTCAAAATCGGCCCTTTTTTCTTTAGGTGGGCTATACACATTCGTGATTATGGTTCTTGCTTTGCTATGCTTCTGCGGTAGTATTGTTATGATTTGGTGGTTGATGCTGCTAGTCGCCAGATAATCTATACTGGTTGCTATGTCCTTGAGCACCATCGTCGCAACCTTAGGGTAATCTGGGTGTAAACAAATGACATCAGGTTTGACTGGCGCAGTGATTGCTGTAGAGCAGCCGCCCTTTTGTGGAAGGTGCGGCAGTTCCATTGCCAGACTTGGTCGTGATGTGCTGGCGTTTTACTCGCCATGAATAGCGCTGTCCGAGAACGGTATGGGTTTCGGACGGCGGCTAGACTGAGCACCCGGGCACTTACGATCCGCAGTCCTTGCACTGGCCACAGATTCATCGACGTAAGTTTTTAGGCTTTGTAATTCTGCGTACATCTGCTGCTAAAGATTTTGCATAGTTTGTTGCACTACTTGTTGGAGTGTGCCCTCCATGGTATTAGGCGTCGTTATAACCTTCACAGGCGAGCCTGCTTCTTTAGCATGTGCTGTTTTGTTCGGTTCAGTGGCACTGCTAGCTTTGAGGGAGGCCAACTCTCGTTTGATTTCTGCCAAGCTCTCGCGGAGAAGCTTGTTTTCGTTAATAATTTTTTGATATGCGGGATTTTCTGTTACAGGAGCAGTAGGAGAAACGACTCGTGCCCAGCTTACCGTGTTATCTTGTGCCGCTTGCTTGGTTGCAGTGCCTGGAGCCCCAGATTTAGGCTTCTTGGGTGATTGTGAATGAGGTGGGTTATTTTCTTCATTAGAGTTTTTTGGTGTCCGTGATCGACAGCGAGTCCCTGGTAGCTCTGGCGAGGGATCCGATGCAGATTCGTCATCGTCGGAACTTAACCAGCGTAGGCGTTGAGGTGCCTTCGTTCAAGTGTCCTTCCGGGTAGTCCGGTGAACGCCAGCCCTCGGAGGTCTGTTGCTTTGTGGTTTTGCAACTTCGGTCTCCTGTCATGTGACCCTCGCCACTTGGGAGCGCACTCGTGTCCGTCTACAGGGTCCTGTTGTCCACATGCATGACACACTGGGCTGGGGATCGGTGACCCATTTGGTGGCACACGTGGTGACTTTGTAAGGGTAGCCAGGGCTGTTGTAGTAAACGTACCGCGGCATTATGCGTCCAAAAAAGGTGATTATACGAAACATGCGTGCTTGGAGAATTTCGACCCCTTGCGTGCGAATGCGCAGATTCGCTTTTAGAGCTTCAGGCGTCGTGTGCGCGTCCAAGCCATGAATGACACCCTTGGTTGTCCCGTCACTTGTCGCTACATAGGCGTTGACCGAGTGAGGCCGGCCGTTGATGCTTAGCATTGCAATGCGTCCAGCGTAGTCCGCCACTGTCTGGTGCGGCGTGGACACGACAAAGATGTTGTAGCCTGGCTTGATTCTGAGCAAAAATTGCTCACCTGATATTTGCCCGCCGCATGCAGCAATCACGGCGTCCGCCAGTAGTGAACTAGTCAGGTTCTTGACCGGTAGCCCCTGATGCGGTCGCACCACTATCTTCAAGTCGCCTTTCGGGAGGGGGGGGGGGGGGGGGGTAACCGCCTGTAAGCTGGTTTGTGTTTAGATTTTCCGATTGCTTGACCAGAGGAAGCTTCTTGGTGCTTCAAGGTCTCCGAATATTCCGGTGGTTTGGTCTTCTTCTCTTTCGCAACGGCTTTTTTCTGCCGAAGCGTGAGGACCGTCTGCCAGCCCCCATCCGTTTGACTCTGGCTCCCTGTACCGGCGTTCTGATCGCTGGGTCCTCTTGGTGCTGGGAGATTGTGAGCAGCGGAGTCTTGAAAATCCATGTTATCAAAGTCTTGGCGTCGCGTGTCCGTCCACCGCGAGGGTCGGAACGCGCGGTTACGTCGGGGGCTTGATTTGCAAGAGCCATCCAGCGCGCGCTCGCCGCAAACTCGTTCCTGCAGCCGCCTACGTGGCGGCTTTGGTCTTAGCGAGGTCGCACGAAACGAAGGCACGTTTGAGCTTGTAAAACAATAAGTTCCGGTCACTCACGACTGTGGGTAGTTTCAGTCCATGCGAGACCACTTCACAGATCCGTGATGATCGAGGAAACCAGTCGCACACACAATTTTCCACCAAAAAGCAGGAAAATTCGCGGAGCACATGCGGACACGACAGTGCTCGTCGACGCCGCCGTGCGACGGGAAAACTTCGCACCTACGATGTGGTAAGCACACGTTTTCGCTTGCTTCCCGGTAGGCATGCTTCTCGCGAGAACAGGCCCTACTTAATTGTATTACATCTTGGCTTACAACAACCGTTACAACGTGCTATGCGCTTCAAGCAGCGACAACGGAACAAATGACTCTGACGCGCTGCGTTTCCGTGTCATTTGTTCTGTCTTCGTGCCGTAAAGTGTGCAGTCCACTGCAAGCCTATGTTGGGCTTATGTTTAACCAGAAATTGACTTATCGCCATGTATTCTCGAGTAAAACTGTCTATACCGAACAGACGATGTAGACGACGTAGTTACGATACGATATGTGAAGCGTCCGCCATGCCTTGAGTGCAGAAATAAACAATGGCTTTGCAGCACTAATTAGTTTGTAGCAGCACCACCAACGCGCAGAACGGTTGTCGACGCCGTTCGCGTTTTCCCCGCGTTCGCACCGAACGTGCGCGGCGTCCGTGACTGTTGCCGGTGCCTCTGGCGGCGGCTCGGAGGTTTCCCCCTCATACGGGCCGTGTTTCCCCCTCATACGGCCCGTATCCCCCTCATACGGGCCGTGTTGTACGGTCGAAGTGTGCGGCAGGTACTTTGCTCGTAACCGGGCGGTCACTGCATCTTGACCGTGCTTCTCGAGCTCCTTGTGCAACAGACGTGCGAGGTAGTCCCTCTGGTGGGACTTGGTCTTCGTTTCGTCCAACAGGTATCTCAGCAGGTTCCACGATTTCCCGTTGTGTAGTTGGCCGTCCGCTGCATTGCATAACTCGTCCCATTGCTGGCGGTTGAGCGTGCGGCAGTGTTCCTCGATGTTGCGGTTAATCTCCGCTATTTTCTTTCCGAGTCTCCGATTGAGTCTCTGTCCCTTCCATCTAGCCAGGACTGAGTTCTTCAACTCGATCAGATGCGCCAGGCTGCTGTCCATTTTTTCCGTTTCGACCTCGGTTTCGATCGTCCTGGTTGAAGCTCTGGCGTCCGCGACCAACGAGCGGGTCCACGCTTCGATGTCCGTGATCGTATATTCTGAAGGCTGTTGTTGGTCTCTTTTTGTTTATTGCGATAGCAATTATATGGACACTCCAAAGCAGATTTCTGCCGTCGGCGTCGCCGTCGCCGTGAGGTTCCGTATGACGTCAATGGAGATGAAATCGTCGCCGCGAGCCGCCGAACGCTGTATGTGCGAGTGAAAGGACGCGAGGGACGCGCGCTTTCACGGGGAGTGAACGCACGGCGGAGAACAAACACGCGTTCTGCGCCGTGCTCCCTTAAGGGCTGCGGAAGTAGGCGTCTCTGTCTCTTTCCTCCTTCACAATCACCATATATGTAGAGCAAACGCGCCCTCTTCCGACGCGCGAAAGGGCGGGGGGGGGGGGGGGGGGCGAGGAGGCGACGTTTAGCTGCGGCACCAAGTGCCTATTTATATCAGAGGCTCCGGCAACAGTCACCAACGCCGCACGCATTTTGTGCGAACGCGGGCAAAACGCCGACGGAGTCGACAACAGTTCTGCGTGTTGCCAGTGCTGCTGCATGTCCAAGTTTATACAGCTGATTAAGCTACTATCATTACTCCGTATAGCTCTCTACAAATTTGCTATCGCAATTGATGCTTCGCCTTTAAGGTGAAACTGCGACAATTTTTTTTCTAAAATATTCCCAGTCGGTCCATTCGAATTTGCGATTACTCCCCTGCGCCTTGTCCGGCGTTGGGACGTGTATTTCGACGATCATGTTCGTCGAAACACGTCGCTGCCCAGGTCGGTCGACGTGTTTTTCCACGTGGTGTCCGTCGTCCCGGAATTTCTCACGAACATCAGGTCCGGGGTCGTGTCCCTGGTAGTGGAGTTGCCGATTCTCGTCGGATGCGCCGGATCCGTAATTAACGTGAAGTCGAGTTTCGGCGCGTCTTGTCCGAGTTGTCTTCCCTTGGCCGTGCTGTATCCGCAACCCCACGCCGTGTCTGTCGCGTTGAAATCGCCCCCTGCAATCAGCGTCCGGGACCCGGCAATCTTGAGCGTCTTTTGAAACAGCGCCCGGAAGCGTTGGCGGGGTTTCGACGGGCTGCTGTATACGTTCAGTATGAATATGCTTTGTTTCCTCTGCTTGGTGGGTATCAGTTCGATGAGAGCGTGTTCCATCTGGACGTCACTTAGTTGGTAGTCAAGGAATGTGAGACTCTTCTTTACGAGCGTGCATAGACCCCTTCCCTCGATTTTGCTGCCGTGAGTTTTGTAGCCTGTTAAAGTAGCCGCGTTCGTGAGCATTTCTTGAAGCAATATTACGTCCGGTTTACGTGTTGCGTGTCTGATGTGCTGCTGAAGAACTGCCTTTTTGCCGGCTAAGCCACGGCAGTTCTACTGCCATATTACTATCCCTCGATTATCGTTGGCCATGCTGAAGCGGATGTGAGTTACCCGGCTGCCCTTGATGGTTGCTCGGTCCAGCGTCGGTGCTCGCCCTTACGTGGCCGCTTTGCGTGAATACGGGGCAGTAGCGCACCCAGTATCTCTGCCAGGGGGGAGGGGGGGGGGGGTTGACAGTTTGTCAATACCATCTAAACAGCACTAATTTCGATTTATTCACGGGAAATTGTCAAAAAATGCGCTTTTTGCGAGTGTGCAGACGATTGCGCGTCTTACATCTTAGTTGCAGCACTCAAAGTGCGTAAGGAAAGAAAAGGGGTTAAACAAAAGGGGGGGTTAAGTCGGCCTCAGGGGGGGGGGGGGTTGCAACCCCCGAATCCCCCCCCCCCCCCGTTGGTGCGCCACTGATACGGGGTGATTCAATATCATCTGCACGTTTCCCTCGAGGTTAGTGGTCCTGTTTGCGAGCCCGAGAACTGTTGCGTGAAGGGTCTCAATGGTGCTTTGCATGGTGCATAGCATTCTCTTGATGTCAGTCATTTTCGCTCGTACGTGGCTCTCGAAACCTCCCTCGTGCGATTGTTGTTCTACCGCCCGTTTTTTTTTTTTTTTTTTTTTTTTTTTTTTTGGGGGGGGGGGGGTGCGTCCGCGTCAGGAACGCTCGCGGGCACCGGGGGCTGTGCGCTCTGTTTAGTTTGATCTGCCGCGGCGCGCTCGCGTCGGAGTTTGGACTAGTTCTGAATTAGCTTTTGGACTAGTTCGCGCATTACCGCGTTCTCTTTCCTTAGCGCCTCTAAGAGGCCGTTATCGGCCTTTTGATTGAGCTCTGGGACTTCAGGTGCTTTGCCGACCCCCTCCCGCGCGGTGCCCCGGACAGTGTCCGCCCAACTCACCTTGTCTACGGGAGCTGGTGTCCTGGACCTGGATCTCGTCGGAGCGCGGCCGGGATCGGCTAGGTGATCGCGACCTGGATCTGCGTCTGGTCGACTGAATGGGCGGGAAGTCTTCTTGCGTCAGTTGGTTATTTGCGTTTTAGCGCTCCCATCGTCGTCTGCGAATCAAGTACGGAGTCTTGTACCTTGCGTTGCAGGCTTTGTCGGCGGTCATGTGAGCACTGCCGCACAGGTTACACTTGGGTGAGCATTGATGTCCTTAGTCGGGGTTGCGGAGGCCGCAGCCCCGGCATATGCGGTTGGTGGGATTTGGGCAAACGTCCATGTGGTGGCCGAGGCGACCGCATTGATAACAGATGTCAATCTGCTTGCGATACAACTTGCAAGGGATTAGTGTTGCGCCATACCTGACGAAGTTGGGTACCTTGAGTCCGTCGAACGCGATGACTGCCGTGGTCGTAGTGCCGATGCGTTTGGCCGCCAGTGCCAGTGGGTTTCTCTGGTTTACGATGTTCTGGTCCAGCACCTGAGGTTCGTCCTCAATGGGGATGCCTCGAATCACTCCGTTCGCTGTATTATCAGGTGCCGTTTCGTACGCGTTGACTTCGTGCGGTTTCCCTTGGATGTGAATTTGCCGCATTTTGGTGTAGCGGTCCGCGTTCGATCGTTTTGGAGTGCTGACAACGACGCGATGTTCTGATGCGAGTTCGGACAGACGTACGGTGTCTTCCGCGCTTTCTTCTCCAGTTATACCGGCGGCCGCGAAGATAGCGGCGGTGACTGCCGGGGCACCGACCTTAACGATGTCGAGGCCGCCCTGCGGTCGAACCACGATCTTGATTTCATCCTTCGGTAGTCTGGGCATGCGTCCCGCATTGATGACCTTTCCTTTGATATACTTGGGCTTAGTACCTTGCTGGCCGGTGCCGAGCGTGTCCGTTCTTGCGTCTGTGTCGTGCGTCAGGTCAACGCCTCGTCAGGTTCTCCCCGTGGTTTCGGGGTCTCGAACGCCGCGCTCCGGCAGTCTTCCATCCGGCTTCTTCGGTAACTTCGTCGGGGGAAATGTACAATTGCACGCTCATTCTTGAGTCACGTTCGTCGGCTTGTGCCGCTTCGTTGGAAAAAGTCCGTATACGTGGCACCCCGTCCATCGGCGACGCGCAGCTCAGCTGTTGCACCGGCTAGGCCTAGCGTTCGGCTAGGCCTAGCTGCGGCGTGAACGGAGCACAGAAAGTTCAATATCTCCGCGAATAATGGTGGCCCACCTCAAAATCTGGTATCCGTCGATGCCTCTCGACTTCACAGATCCGTTGGTGAAAGATTATCGGTAGAATACAGTTGAAATCGCTGCGAAATCATTTGTAGAAGATGGAGCCGATGTGAACGCGTCCGCTCACCTCGACGACCGCAGCGCCCTCCGTCAGACCCATCAAGGCCCTTATTTTTATTTTGGATGCGGTTCATATCCTAAAGTGCATCCGAAATAATTGGCTGAATCAGCGTAATAGTGGAAGGTGCATCTTTTTTCCTGGTTTTCAGTGCCCTCTCGGAAAGCCAATCGGTGCTGACAGCCTCGTTTCACACACTATGCATGAGGCAGAAAAAAAAATGAGCTTTTGCCACTCGCTTCAACTTTGTCCCCTCAAGGCACTAAATTCATTCAATCTAGAGCGGCAGAATGTAAAGCTCGCACTCAGGATCTTCAACAGTTGCAGCACTAAGAAGCATCAAAGTAGCGCTTAAGCATAAAACTGGACCATTAGAATTTATTAACATTGTCTTGACATGGTCGAATATATAGTGAATGTCAAGACACCATTCAAAGGCCAGCGCCTCCGAGACTCATTTCAAGAACCCGTAAGTGCACTGCATTGCCGCCAGCTAGATTGACTATCTAAACAAGATTGTGGATTTGTTGGACCACTGGCAGAGCCTGAAGCATGATGCTGGCAAGTTAACTCGTGAAACGCACACTGCACTGCATCATACCTCACATGCTCTTGTTGAGGTGTCAACATGCTGCATTGAAGATCCTGGGGTCACATGTGTGTTACTAGGGAAGTTTCAAACCGACCGCTTGGAGGACCGCTTTGGCAGATACACACAGCTGTCCGGTGCGCAATATCACGTTTCAATACGTCATATTTATGAATCTGAGCAGAAACTGAGACTCCAAAAGCTTCTTGAGCTTCCCGACCTGGATGCCATTGCGCCTTGTGTTCCCACCGTTGATCTGCAAGTTCTCGTCAAAGAATTTGATGTTGTTGTGACGGAAGCAAAAGGAGCCAATGCTGCCAGCTACAACACATGTAGCTGGATATTGTGCGCACGCTGCAGTGAAAAAACTTGTGTGCTCTTCCTGCCGAGAAAACTTGATTGTCGAGAATTTGAGAATCGAACTGGAAGATGATGTGCTGATAGCAAATGCAACACTAGATGGACTGAAATTTCCACAAGCAGTAGTTGTGCATGCCTTACTAACTATGGAAATTGTGCTTGACAAGCTGAGGAGTGCGAAGTATGCATCAAACGTTTCTGCTTGTTCAAAACAAAAAAAAAGTTCTTGTAGACCTCGCGACTTCCCTCGTCAAATGCAATGAAGACCTGGACTTCTGCGATGGTGGCCACTCACCTGAACTAGTGCTAAATTATGTTCTCAGCGCTGCTGCCAACACGCTGCAGAACAATCTGTGCAATGTTGAGAACAACAAACTGACAGAAAGCAAGGCTGCGAAGCGAAAGCTGAAGACTCTTCAAGCGTAATGCGCTTCCTGTTCAATTGGTCTGCCTGCTTGCATTAATATATGTCAGGAATAAATATATCTCACAATGGAAATCCATGCCTCTCTTAAAATAGGCGAAATAGTTGTACATGCTGTTGAAAATATCATGTGTGCATCTCGATGAAGTGCCTTATGAATTATTTCAAGCCTACCTTTAATTAAATATTCTACAATAATTAGGTAATGAAAATATAATTTTGTGTATCGCCAAGAAAGCAAAAAACAATCAAAAGTTCGGTAAAAGGGCAACTGAGAATGAAAAACCGTGATCATGTTAGGTGAAACCGTCCTTTAGGTCGATCGCACTACGGTGACGTCACACAGCCATGCACAGGCCTTCTCCTAGTCTTTTTTTTTTTTTGCCTATAGAAATATTGGCCATGAATCGGGCGGCAGTGGAAGAAAAATGATGGATACTTAAATGGCATTTTCTCACTTAAGAATGAGATAATAAATGAATTCTAATCGTTAATATTAACTGTCATGCTATAGCATCTTAAAATTTGAAGCAAATATTTTGTTGTCTTGTTGTAAAGAAGAAATTAGCATGGCAGTCTCCTTGTTTCCATTACAAAATTAAATATGGCATCACATGCGTTCCTATATTACAGTGTCCTAGTGCCGACGCCCCCAGAGATAGAATGATAGGTGGCCTAATGGTCAATCCAAGTTGGCGGAGGGGACCTTCTAGAAGTCGTTTTCTATGCATGGTGAACCTACGACACTCTATAAAGAAAATATCGATAGTTTCTGGTTCATTGCAATAAAACATTGAGGGGAAGGTGCCAAACCAGACCTATGGGAATAGAAATTAAGCCTTCGTATTCGGCAATGCATTCTAGTAAATGAAACTTCAAACTTTCTTGTTGAACACCACCTGCTGTGCCAAGGAAATCTAAGGTGCTGAAAATCGGTGTTATTGAGTACACATGATTTGGCATGTTCTTCTTGGACAGAAAATTTTTTAAATCTCGCAGAAGTGACGTATGCCGAAGGTCTTAGGATCCTCAGTACCGGGCCTTTAAGAGATGCCGCTGCTAGTGCGTCTGCTGATTCGTATAAAGTGAGTCCCACGTGCCCTGGAACCCATACCAGATGGATAAGGCGTAAATGTTGGGGGATGGATGAATGAAATTCTCGGAGAATGACAGATGAATTGGGCACTAATTAAGCGGAGCAAACAGACAAAGAGTCGGTTAAGATTACGGCTGAAGTAATAGATGTGGCAAGTTTTCGTACAGCTAGGATGATCACCAATAACTCCCCCTGAAATATTGGCATAAAGTCCGGTAGTCGAAGGGAGAAAGACCAATTTAATGATGCCGAAAAAATACCCACTCCTGCCTTCTTTCACTGACAGAAGCATCTGTGGCTACTACTGCATTTATTTGGAGGTTCTCGAGGTGGTCATCTAACAAACTTTTTAGGTATCGAATAGGCAGGAGCTTAGCGTTATTAGGAAATATATTATCGAATTCAACGCTTACTGTCGCAGTAGGTAAATTTTGAAAAGCCAAATCACGGATTGATATTTGTAATGGCTGTAATAGTTTCTGCAGAAAAACTACCTGGGGACAATGCAGTCTGGACCATTGATTCCCAAAGAATGCAGTCGGTTCTCTAATGAATGAATGAATTCTTTATTAAGAAAAGGGAGGACCGAAGGTCGCTGGTGGGGGAGGAGGGACATACGAGGAGAGGTAGACACCCACTAAATCGCGCGAGCCAGGCCGCTAGCAACGCCGAAGTGGGCTAATTTTACCAGGTGATCGGGGTTTTCGAGAATGTCGTTCTGTAAAGCTTCAATGTGGCAATGCTGAAAGATATTGCTGTCGTCTCGATACATATTTAACATGGGACAGTGTAAAATGAGATGCTGCAAGTTGGCTTCGCATACGGAGTGGCAGAAGGTGCATATTGGGGGGGGGGGGGGGGGGGCAGAGGCGTCAATGCCCTTTTTTTTGGTCAGCCACTGTGAATTCTGTCAGGGGTAGTAGCTGTGTTGGCAAGTATTTTATTTATAAATATTTCCTGGGATCTGCTGAGGGCGAGGTCCTTAAACATGTGAGAAGGAGTGAGATGTTTGAGTCTCTCCCTGTTAGCGTACTTGAGGAAGCGACGTATTCGTGCCATTTCGAAATGAGAGTTCGGCGGCAAATCCGCATAGGGGTGGTCACCAAGGTTGGGAGACCCGTGTAGGAGAGGTTGGAGACGAAAAGGCAAAACTCCAGATTGTGAGGTGGCAAGACCATGCGCCACCTCGTTACCTCCCCCCTGGGCCCCCACGTGTCCCGGCGTCCAGGCGACCCTAACGTCAATGCCATTCTTCTGCTTGTGCTGTAGAATATGGCGGATGCGTATAGCAGTGATATCTTCCACACTGGGGTCCTCAATGTCCTTTAATGCTTCGAAGGAGTCGGTGTAGATGGTTGATGGGGCGGCATTGTCTAGTAAGGCGGTCCACATGGCCAAAAGTTCTGCCTGTGCAGGTGTCGCGTAGTTTAGTGTACAAATATAGCGCCTGGCCTCACCGGTCGAGGGTTTGTACCAGGCCAGAGCCATGCGGTCGCCATCGAGTGCGGCGTCAGTAAATATTGCGTTAGCGTCGCACTGATTGTGTCTGTGAGAGAGGCGCTGTCTGGCCGTAGTTGCCCCTGTTGCGAGTGGCGTAGACATCTTGGAGGGGTAAAGGGTAGGAAAAGCAAGGGTGGTTTCTTCGGCTGCAGTGTTCCGCGGTTCTACGCGGACCCGTCGGGTGTCCCACAGCAGTGTGTCTTGGCCCTGTGTCGTGAGATGCAGTCGATTATTCAGTGATGTCTGAGCATGTTTGATGATGTCGTCGATGGATGGCAGGGGCGTTAAGTGTTGCAGTTTGCGTATATTCGTGAACTTCGGGAGACCTGTAATTGTCCGAAGGATTTGTCGGTACAGTACTTGAATGTTTTTTTCGGCTGTTTTTGATGGTGTTACGACTGTGCTTCCATAGGTGATTTTGCCAAGTGCGATGGATCTGATGAGGGTGGTGCAGGCTGCCTGCCGTGCCCCGCCGAACTTGTTGGAGACGCGCTTTATAGTGTGCGAGAGCCTGGGCCATTGCTTTTTGAGCTCAGTCGTCAAAATTGTCCCGTATTGCAAGTGTGGATGGGAATCCCAAGAATTTTAACGTGACCGTGGGTGGCCCTGAGTTCATGCTGACCCAATGTCAATACTATTGCCTGTTGTGGCAGGAGCACGCTTCGTCTGCCATTGACACATAGAAGTTGCGTTTTCTCAGGTGCTAAAGTGAGTCCCAGTTTAGGAAGGGTGTCTTCGAGTGCAGTAAGGGCAGCTTGAAGTTCGGTGGTCATGTGCTCAATGTTCCCGCCATAGTCTTGTGCTTCTGTCCAAATGGTTATGTCATCCGCATATATGGTATAGCGGGCGCTAGTGCTTGTCTCTAGTTCGCGGGCCACAGTAAGCATGGCCACATTAAAAAGCAGTGGTCCCAAAATCGAACCCTGAGGGACTCCTCGATCAAGATAGTAAGTGGCTGGAACGGCATTGCTGTTGCTGCGAAGTCGAATGGGTCTGGCTTCAAGAAATCTTGCGATCCAGTCTATTGTTCGTTGGCTGGGATATATTCTTGCTAGATTTGAGAGAATTTGATCTTGCTTGACATTGTCAAATGCTTTCCGCATGTCGACAGCTAGGTTGTAGTCCGGTGGCCCACTCCTTGAATTTCTATTTAGGACCCTCCGAAGCAGCCAGAGGTTACTGTGGGTTCCCATTTTGGGTCTAAATCCGGCTTGGGACGGATGTAAGCCTGGTTTGCGATATTCGATGTAGTGGGTTATCCTGGTATGTATCATCCGCTCAGTGAGCTTACATATGGTTGGTGTAAGCGATATTGGGCGGAGATTGGCGATTTTTGTAGAGTCTTTCCCCGGTTTTGGTATCGGATTGATTATTGACAGGCGCATGTGATCCGGAACAATTCCTTGGGACCACTGCTTGTTTATGACTTCTAGGAGAGCCATTTCCGTTTCTTCTGACAAGTTTCGCAACATTTTCCAGGTAATACCATCATGACCTGGTGCAGAATCGCTTCTACCCTGTTTAATGGCGGCATGAAGTTCTCCCAGCGTAAACGGGGTATCTAGGTCAGGGTTCGTAGAGTCTAGCTTTGGCGTTTCGAGGGGCGTGGGCGGCGTAGTGCTTGCGTGAGGGAAGAATGTTTTTATGATTTCCTCTTCGTGCTTGTCGGTGCCGTGTCGAAGTGTAAGGGTTTCTAGTGGGGATTGTCCTCTGCCTTTGCCAAGCATTTTGCGAAGGATCCCCCAGAGCTGTTTCATGCCGTTGATCTTGCCTAGTCGCTCGCAGGTAGAGACCCATTGCGCTCGACTGAGGTCTTCGCCATGCTGCCTGATAAGCTCGAAGATGCCTCTGATGCGACGGAGAGTCTGATACCTTCTACCATTGGTCTTGTACTTCTGTGTGAGCTTGTTAGCTTTCTTCCAGAGAGCAATCATCCTGGAGTCTATTACTCCCTCGTCTTCTTCCCCGAGTGTTTCTTCCGTGGCAGAACTGAGGTTGTCGCGCATAAGCTGAGCGAATTCTTCAATGGATTCGAATTTATCTCCGACACCCTCTCGGAAGTGGGACCAGTTGATAGTGCGAATAAGTTCGCGTTGTTTGCGAATCTTCTTATTGATGGTGAAAATAATGGGGTAGTGATCACTGCCCCATGTGGTAGGATGAGTTTCCCAGCGTTTTACTACTTTCGGGGTGGCAATGGTTAAATCGGGCGTGGTATCGGCTTGCTTCGCATGAAGCCCTGCTCGGGTATGCACCCCTATGGTGTTGCAAATATGAAGCGGTAATGACTCTAATTCATCAGCCAGGATGCGTCCTCTTGAATCGGCGGTGGCATATCCCCAGATATCATGCTTGGCATTGAAGTCGCCGCCTATGATGATCTGAGTGCCGTTGGCCTCGTGCAACAGCTTCGGAATCCATGCGTATTCGTTCGGCGATGTGGTGCCACTACGTGGTCGGTAGTAGACCGAGGCCACCACCAACGAGTGCTGTTTGCCTTTGCCGGGTAAAGCAAGCTTGACTGCCACGATCTCCCTGTAATGATTGCTACCCTGCGTTGTATCCATGAGTATTGCAGTACATGACTTGTGAACTAATACTGCTGCCTGCCCTTTCTGCAATGGCACAAGGTCTGTGCCCCTTCCGAAAACGTGAGTGATTGTTGGGTGCGTGAAGGTCTGATAATTATGTATTGAAACTGTGCCCCTAGTTTCCTGAAGCAGAATGATGAGGGGTTTGTATTGATCAACTTGATACCTTAACGCTTGGACATTCTGAGAGATGCTCCTGCAGTTCCACTGGATACATATATTGTTGGGAGTTTTCATGATTAATCCCTGCTGCGGTTGCGGGATCGCCGCCAATTCCTGTTGTATTCGTCTAAAGTAGCCTTATGCTGGGCAAGCTCCCGCTCGTTGACCTCTTTGTGCTGCATGATAACCTGTTCCTGTTGTTCGATGGCTCGCTCAATTGCCTCCATACGGGAGTTCAATTTCTCGAGAAGTTGCATGATGGTGTCCGTTGCCCGGTCCACTGTAACGGAAGATTTCCTTTCGAGAGAAGCCGGGGAGTTCTGAGACGCACACTGCGTTTCGGTGTTTGGCAGCGACGTAGCTTTAGATTGCAAGGTGTGCTCTGGTGGAATTAGAGACGGTTTCTTAGGGGGTGCTGGAGCAAGTGGCTTTGTAGCTTTTCCGAGTTGTGGTGGGTTGATTGCTGCTTGTGCATGTTGTCCTTGGGAGGCTTGTATCCAAGATGTGATCTGCTTTTGCATAGCATCTAATTTCTGCTGTATTAAGTTTTCCATTTGTTGTTGGAACTTGCTCCAGGCGCCTGCTGAGACTGCTTGGACTTGCTCGAAGCGTTCGGTCTTATCCTCTCCCTTGCCGTTACTTTTCACTCTGTTCGAAGTCATTACCTGCGACCATGTCTTGAGAGGAGTGCCTGTACTATTAACTAGCGGTAGTTCCTGCTCTCCACGTTCTGTTTCAGTAGCAGGAGATTTCTTGGGAGGTGGTGAGCTTGCGGCTTTACACGCTCTAGTGGGGCCGTTGGGGGCCAAAAAAATATGCCCCGCTGCCTGGCAGGCAACGCAGAATGGTGTCTCTTCACATTGGCTATCTTCCTTATGCGTTCGACCGCAGTGACGACATACCGCCGGCGAGGGGCAGAACTTGGCCATGTGGCCCAGCCCGTGACACCGGAAGCATGCCAGGGCCCTAGGTCGGTGCTCGTACACTGGGACAATTTCGTAGTCCAAGGAGAGCCTTCTAGGAGGATGTGGCGTATCAAACGTGACCAGAAGCATCTGTGTCTTTCCCATGATTCGAAATCCCAGAATGTTAGCGGATTCGCAGCGAATGTGATTGGCGATGTATTCCTCGGTGTGCTCCGGTCGAATTTTCACGACCCCCTTGCTAGTGACTTCAGCAGGTTGGGTTGCATCTACTATTTCAACAGGAATCCTATGCGCCTCACCTGAAGTTCCCGGCGTTAGTGTGAGCTCGCGCTGTGCCAGCAAATTGTTCAAGTGCTGTTGATCCCAAATGGAAAGTCTAACTGCATTGGCCTTAGGTATGTACCTAAATGCCGAGTGTTCGGCTGCAACGCTAGTAGGAGCAGTTTGTCCAATGAGGCGTGTAATGGTTGACTTTGGGACCTCTTCTATAGACACTTGATTAAGCGGCCTGACGAGCACGAAAAAGTGAGGCCTACTCACCCGCTCCGATCGAAGTTCGCCCTTGAGTCTTCGCGTCGTGTATCTGCGGTAGTTGACCGGGCTCCAGTCCGATGTGTCATCATCTTCATGCTCCATGTTGTCCTCCAGGCTCGTCGTCATGAGCGGCGTCGCCGTCAGGGACGCCGAGCCGGCCGCATCCACCTTCGCGTCTACCTCAGATACCGGGCGCGTTCCCGGCCGCGTTGAGTTGGCGTTCCGATGTTCCAGGGCGATTTCATTCGTATGAGAGGTCATGGTTGAATACGTGAGACGTTCTAACTGCTGAATTGACCCTGCGATGGGTAGATGGGCATTCATCGAGTCCATGATGCAGTTGGCCTACCCGCGACGGCCACCTGGCACGGCCGCACTCGAGCTAAGCCTAGACGCGGCTATAGGCGTAAACCAGTCGATTCGGAGCACAAGTCGTCCATTGAAGAACACGTCCAAAAAATGATCAAAAAGGGACACTGTCCACTCACTCCGGAGGGGTTCACGGTCCTGTGCACCAAGATTCGTAAGTACACTGTGAGAATATTCACCGAAATGCTGAAAAAACGCAGAGCCCATACGAAGCACGTCTGATCCGGCTGCGCGTTCGAAGCGCCCCGGTTCTCTAATAAACATATAGAAGGGGCGTCCCAGGGGAGAAGCATATATGTTCAGTAATGTTTGGACTGTCAGTATACGAAATCGAGTTTGAAGAGAAGGCAGGAAGTAGTCTAGGTGGTGTTGGCAAAGCTAGCAAAACCTCTTCTTCGCCACGCGGAGCACGAGCGTGCGAACGCGCCAGCTTTGGGCAAAGACGACGACACTCGAACGCAATCATATGGTTCGCATAAATGCATGCTCTGCAAGCGTGGCTGTATAGCCTGATAGGAGGAAGAAGTAGACGCCGTTTCGAACGGCTGTGTTTTCTGATGCTCTCCACCGAAAAGAATCAATCGGCCTTGGGCCGAGGTATTACGCGGGCGTCAGCCAGTAGTAATAGTGATCCTGTACTTGATTTGTTTTCTGTACTGTACTTCTGTACTTGTTTTGTTTTATACTTACATACTAGCGATCTATTGCCTTTGTTTACCTGCTTATCGAACCTTGTTTCACTTGTATGACACTGTGTTTTGTGTTTGCATCAACAAATGTATAAATATGTAGAAAAAGACGAATAAACGCATGCAGGGGGCACTGTGAAGAGAAGAAGTTGGAACGATCTGTAAGCGAGTCTCTCGGATTGTTCAGTTTAGGTGGAAGCCGTTCTGGGCGTCGCGCCTTTTCTCCTGGATCAGTGACCATGAGTCGGTGTGGTCAAGTATCGGGCGGTGGTATTATACTGTTCGTTCGGAGTTTTCGTTTTTATTTTGAGTTGTATATCGTTTCTTTTTTCACCTTCTCGTTTAGTGTGTTGCGAGCCAGTCAGACTAACCTGATGTCTCTCTCTTCTCCCGGTCAAGGGCATTCCCCTTGGCTAGCTTCTCTCCCGGCTCGAGAGTGGCCGATAGACAAATTTTTAAGCAGTGGCAACAGGATTGTCCCTGTGGCTCTAGTACCTACCAATGGGGGATCAATTCAAATGAAAAACCCGAAAGCCATTCAAGTGGAGCTTCGAAAGGCCACCACCCACTTCCAGAAGATCACCGAGGTCCGTCAATTTGGTCGCGGTGGTATTCTGTGCTGCTCATCAGACCAGGAATGTGTTCAAGAACTTCTCAACTGTTCCGAATTTGCATCAAATCCGGTGAGCCCGCTTATTCCAGCACACCTTGCTTGCTCGAAAGGCTTAGTTCGCGGTGTCGACGCGAGCCTGGACCCATCAGAGGTATTAGACTTATTTTCAGTTGCTGGTGCTGTTTCTGTATACCGATGCAGCCGAATTATCGAGAATAAGAAGTCGCCTACGGAATCGGTCATTGTTACGTTCGCGGGAACAGCCCGTCCATCTGAAATTAAGGCATGGCCCCTAATATACAAAGTAGAGCCACTAACTCCACGACCACTACAGTGCTCTAAATGTTGGCGTTACGGGCACAGCATAAAAGGCTGCAGGTCTGTCACTCGATGCCGACTATGTGGAGAAAATCACGACAGCACAGACTGTAAATCTCAGGAGGAAAAATGTTGTCTGTGTCACGAAGCTCACGCGGCAGACTATTCTAACTGCACGGCGAAGGAGCAAGAATTAAGAATTCTTGAAGTGGTGGAACGCAGGCGATGCTCACGTAGAGAAGCGTTTATTGAGGTTCAAGGAAGAACCCAGGGCTATGCAGGTGTAACAGCTCGTCAACCCGCTGGCTTAGATATTTCTGTATCCAAGGCCATAGCAGAGGCAGTAGAGAAGGCTACAGAAAAGGCCATGGAACGTCTTGCGACAACTATTTTTGAGTCCTTGGCACAAATGCTGTCTAGTCAGCTGGCGCAGCTCATTAACACAACCTCTACCCAGGTTCAAGCATGCCAAGTTTCAAATATTCTAAATCTAGGTCCAAACCAAACATCGTCACCCAACCCAGTAACTAACTCTCCTTGCGCAGGACCTTCTACTCGTGTAGAGACGGAACCAGCACCCCTAACAGATGATTATGAAGAATTTCAGGATGTAGACATCGAACTTAAGAGTATGAAACGCACCAGATCTCCTCCCCCCAAAATTTCCCCTAAGTCAAAACCTAAAAAATTTGTAAAAGAGAATCTTTCCAAGAAAGACTTCTTGAAAGAGAGCATTTTAGAGCAGGCGGTCTCCGCCACCGTTCTATCTTCACCATAGGCTCTCTAAAAATCTTACAGTGGAATTGCCGTTCGATTGTTTCTGCTGCTACAGATTTATCATATATTTCTTCTGAATTTTCCCCAGACATAATTGTATTACAAGAAACCTGGCTGTCAAATGATCAAAAGTTTTTTCTAAAAAATTATCGATTATTTCGTTTGGATCGCCCTTCTAGAGGTGGTGGCATTGCTTTCTTGATTTCAGCAAAATTTAGTCACAAGGCCACGATATCGTATCAATGTATGTCTGCTGAATGTGAAATTTTAGCATTAGACATAACACTTCCAGACTGCTCCCCTTTTTCCCTAGTTAATTTATATTTCCCGGCAGGAGTGCAGGATACCCGATGCCTAGACATCGCATTAGCTTCGTGCAAAAAAGACATAATACTCGCTGGTGACTTCAATTCTCATCACGTGTCTTGGGGGTTTAAAACTGACTTGGGTGGAAAACGCCTGTGGGAATGGACTCTTGACAATAACCTTTCTTGTCTAAATTCAAAAGTTGTTACGTTTGTTCGCGGCCATTCTCAATCAGCTCTAGATCTCACTTTTTCCAGCTCATCTTTAACTATATCCTCGTGGAAAACTATAGACTGTGCAACCAACAGCGACCACCTGCCTATTATATTTGAGATTGATTTCCCTGTGATTCCCCTCAGCAGAAGACATATCACATTTGTAAATTATGACCAACTTCAAAAGGAGTTGAAGTCTACGATGCTCTCCCGTATGAATATGCAAAAGGATATTAGGGCTATGAGTCTCTGTGCAGTTTTAAAACGTTCCTTAAAGAGTTCAGCTTTTAATTTAAACTCCGCCACAGGTAAATCTTTTAGCCCTTGGTGGAATTCAGAATGCACGCGGGCTCACCGCAAACGGAAAGCTGCTTGGAAGAAACTTCTCTGTAATCAATGTGCGAAAAATTGGAGTGATTACCAATTCGTTGCTTCATCTTTCAAGCGTACGATAGCTAAAGCCAAACATGAGTATGACGAGAATAAATCAACTTATCTCTCTAATTCTAAAAACAAGAAAGCCATTTTTAGATTTTTACGCTCACGAAAGATTATTCCGGTTCCAGCAAATATTGACTCTTTCGTCCTCTCGCCACGCGAATTGTCCGAATTATTGGAAAATATTGGAAAGGGCCTAGAAGATAGGTTTTCTTCAATAGTTCCACCATACCAATTGAAATCACTACCGCTAGAAGAATTTAAGGACGTTACGTTTCAAGAATTGGCGGCTGTTGTTCGCTCTCTGCCTTCTTCAGCACCAGGACCAGATGGAGTTACCACAGCTGTGATAAAAATTCTGTATGAATTGTCGCCGCACGAAATTTTGAATATGGTAAATTATTCTTTAAAAAATGCCTGGATACCCTCAGAATGGAAAATTGCTAAGGTAATTCCGATACTCAAAAAACATGGAGGTGGATATTATTTAGATAATATTAGACCAATTTCTCTCACATCCAACTTGGTTAAACTAAAAGAAAGAATTTTGAATAGCCGAATGACGACATACATAGCTGAAAACTCAATACTTAGCCCCAGTCAAATTGGCTTTATATCAGGGTGCTCGATATGGTGTGCGCACATAGATCTAGAGAGTCGAGTACTACTTGCACGTCGTAGGCGAGAATATTCAGCATTGGTGACTTTAGATCTAGCTAAAGCTTATGATTCAGTGGAGCATGGACTTCTGATAAAGCAGCTAGAGATGTACAGGTTTCCGAAATACATCACGGCGTGGATTGCAGAATTTTTAAGGGAAAGAGAATTTTATTGTTTTCAAAGCGGATGTTCATCGTCAAGGTATAGACAGAAACGCGGAGTACCACAAGGATCAGTGTTATCTCCTGTTTTATTTAATACATTTTAAGCTCCATCCCTTCGCTCCAGGACATTCATGTATACGTTTATGCCGATGACATCGCTTTTTTCGCGTCCAATGATGATCTAAATTCACTGTATCAATCGTTACAAAATTACTTATGCATGCTTGAAACCTGGATTGCTAATATACATATGTCTCTGAACGTTAGAAAAAGTGCACTTCTTGTCTTTCCTTTAGATGTTCCCATTAATATTTCATTGGTGTATCGTCAAGAGTTCATTCCCCAAGTGAATTGCCTTAAATACCTGGGAATCACGTATGATGGGTCACTAAACTGGAGAAGCCACATTGAAAGAGTTGCGTCTAAGGCAACTCGTGCCGTGGGATGGCTACGTAAGATCAGTCATCAACGATATGGGCTGCGAAGGCATACATTAAGTATGATATATAAAATGTATGTCCGACCGATCATGGAATTTGGAAGTGTCTTGTTTTCTGGTAGCCCAGCTTATAAAATTCAACCTCTGATAATATTAGAAAGGGAAGCTCTGCGATTGTGCCTTGGACTCCCTAAGTTTGTTGCCAACACCGTGCTGTATATGGAAGCACGAATGCCAAGCTTAAAAAGCAGATTGAGGATTCTTACAGTCCAAACGTATTTAAGAATTTACGAATCTCCTCAAAGAAGACCAATGTATATTTTTATTAACGAACCAAGTTTATTCTTTAATAGTCATTGGTCGCGATTACACACCCCTCAGATCGTATTCGTACAGGCACTGCTATCACCATTGAATGTACAAATTCAACGCATTCAACCAACAAGTCAATGAAAAATGAGCCTCCAGATAGAATTTGACGATATTTTCCCCTCAAATGCTAAACTAATGCCATACCAATATTTAAATGATCAGTTCCAAGATTGCCTCTTTCACCTGGAAACAAACAATATCATAGCCACTGATGCTTCACAGTCCGAAGAGAAGGCTGGCGTAGGCATTTTCTCTCCTTCTCTTAATTGGTCCTTCTCTATTCGCCTTCCAGATTACACACCTATTTTCATAGCAGAATTATTGGCCATTGTCCTAGCGCTACGTAAACTTCCTGCAAATCAATCAACAGCTGTCGTAGTTACAGATTCTCTATTGGTATGTGTGTCGCTTTCCACGGAAACGAATGCAGCTCTCCTTAGCTTGTTTCACAATTTAGTCCCTAAAAGTTTACAAAAAATTAACTTGCTGTGGGTTCCTGGACACCGCGATTTATATCTAAACGAAATGGCAGATTTATTAGCAAGAACGTCTCTAAGTGGGCCTTTGATCCCTGTTTTACCGGACACTTCTTACGTCACTGCATCGAGATACAGCAAATTTTGTTTGCAAAATGATTTAAGCAACTTACCGCTGAAACCATCTACAGACTTTCAGCATCTCGGTTTTTGCTGGAATAAACAGTGGTGCTCTTCTCGGCAGTTGGAAGTTACTTACATCAGACTACGCTGTCGCATCCCGCAATTGAATTTTTATTTACATAGAGCTGGTCTCACGATGTCCCCTCTATGTCACAACTGTAAGGAAATTGAATCAATAGAACATTACTTTTTATCATGCAGACGATATTCACACCACAGAAAGTTATTACTGGAAGCTCCACTTTACAAAATTGGATTAGGTTTAAACATACCAGTATTGTTATCATTGGGGGCTTCAGCACTAGGCTATAGTCACACAGACGTGTGTTGAGCAGTATTTAATTTTTTAACTGAAACAAAACGATTACCCTGCTAATTATTGTATTTGTATTCTACACATCAGATGCATTCATATCACCTAAATTGATTTCTCCAAATTGTTTTGTTAATATTACCTCCCTCTGATTGTAACAACTCTTCACTTTCACCTTTTTCAGTCAGTCTGACTGCTCGCTCGCGTGCTAATCTGGTTAGTGCGACATCTGTCTTTTTTGTCTTTTACTTGGCATTTCTTGTTTTCTTGTTTTAAAATATGAATTTTCTTTAGCATTTCCACTGCCGCCCGATTCTTGGCCTATCCCCCTTAGTGGGTGCGAGCCATAACGGAGGTGCATCATCATCATCATCATCATCTGTCTGGTTTCTTCGCGTCTCGTTAGTTTTCCTACATTTTGGTGCCGAAAACCTCCGTGCGGACTAGTTACCTTCATCGCACGTCTCCAAGGACCATCTACTCTACCGCTTCGCGCTGCAGGCGGTGAGGACTGACTGGATAACGCATCGTTCATGATCGGCGTGGAGACCAGACATCTATCAAGAGCTAGTCCGATGGATCGCCTCAAGACCAAGCGATCGGCTCAACGAGCACAGAATACGAAGATTCTGCAGGAAGCTCGGTTGCTGCTTACAGATCCTACCGTGGACAAGCCCAAGCTTTCAGGTATTTTTGACCGTCTATCTGCTAACAACAACGAACCCTTGAAACTTAACGATGCACTCGAAGAGCACATTGCTGACGATGAGCTTGAGGCAGAATACGTAACTGCTGCAGAATATAACGATCAAGCTATCAGCATGCTTGCCGAGGTTCGTTGCAAGATCGACGCTTTGGAACACGCGGACAGTACAGCGGGGACTGCTTCTCAGAACTCAAGCCCGACAGTTCCTCATGATATGCCCAGAAATGGCCCAAGGCTACCGCATCTTGATATGCCAACATTTAAAGGCGACATTCACAAATGGGCAGCTTTCTGGGAGCAGTTCGAGCAGACTGTTCATCTCAACAATGCTATATCGACCACGACCAAGTTTTTCTATTTAAGGCATTATCTTGCCGGGGAAGCGGCAGCGGCCATTGCCGGTTTACCGACTTCTGAAGCTTGCTACGCAGATGCCGTAGAACTTCTCAAAGAACGTTTTGGCAATCGTAAAAAAATAGTGCAGCACCACCTGACAGCGCTTCGCCATCTACCTCATGTAAAGTCCGGAAGCGACGTACACGGCCTCAAGCAGCTGTATGATTCCGCGCAACTGCATATCCGCTGTCTGACTGCACTAAACGTACCCACTGTTAGTTTCTCTGCAATGCTGATTGATATTTTACAGAAGGCATTGCCATACGAGATTGTTCTTGCATATACGCGAGGAAAGCGGAGTCAGACTTTACGAGAACATGGGTCTGATGCGAACGTCTCGGAGCCAGCACTAGCAGCTGCAACATCGGAAGCAGAGTTTAAAGAGCTGCTCATGTTCACACGTGTTGAGGTAGAAAGCCGAGAGCAGTGCAACACATCGTCACAACGATCTGTCGATGACCGTGCTGAAAGAACTCGAGGCAACAGCACCGCTTCCATACTGCACAGTACATCATATACAGCTGGAACGAGTGTTTCTTCTGTCGATCGAAGAAGCACGGTACACGCTCCTGCGATGCAAACCTATCTCTTGTTTCGAAGAAAGAGAAGCTCGCTAAGGATAACCGCTGTTATAGATGCACATCACGAGGTCACCAGGCACGGTCTTGTCATGTCAAACTCACGTGCTCAGCTTGTCACGGAAGACACGCCTCGAGTATGTGTGACCCTAACTACAGAAAGAAAGACACTCCAGCGAAAACTTCGCAACCAGCGGTGGCTTCGGGTAGCACAGCAGGGATTGTCTCATCGCAATCAGTAATGCTTTGCGACAGAGATTCCACAAATGCTTGCGGAAAGACGGACAAAGAAGTGTACGTGCAGACTTTTCGCGCTTTTGTCGTTAAAAATAACAGGTCCAGATACATCCGAGGGATTCTGGATGGAGGCAGTCAGAGATCATTCATCACAGAAGATCTCGCTGTAAAACTGAAATTGCAGGTACTGGGAGAAACCCGAATTGGGCATTCAACACGTTTGGCAACGCATCCCCAAGTTCTGCTGAAATAAGCAAGGTTGTTGAAGTACCACTGCGTAGTCAACACTGCTCCGACATCCATATTGTTCAAGCAATTATAGTTCCAATTATCGGTCACGACATCGCTGCGCCGACAGCTGATAACAACTTCATTCAGAAGCTGCGACGTGAGGGCAAAAATCTTGCTGACGACAAGAATTTTCTTGAAGCGGAGACTGAGAACGGCCTCAACTTGTTGATTGGAGCTGACCGTCTTTGGAAAATCATGACGGGAGAAGGAGCAAAGAAGTTCAAGGATTGGTCGCAATCAACACGGAACTCGGTTGGACACTGCAAGGGCCGAGTCGCCAAAAAGCCTTTCTTCACTGCGACGCTAACGTTATGGTCTGCGTTCTGCGAGTGGATACGATTAGAGACAACGAAACAGCGCTACCTTGGAAAGAAGACCAGAAACAGTTACTTGGAAGCAACCATGATACCGCGCTCACACGTTACAAAAACTGGCAACGAGGCTATCGATGAAGAAAGGATTATTGGAGCGATACGACACAGTCACTGGGGAATACCTGGAGCTAGGGCACGCTGAACTGGTACTTAAGGATGTCCCCATTGATCGGGCGACCTATTATATGCCACATCGGGAAGTTATACAAGAGGAATCGCTGACCACTAAGCTCCGGGTTGTGTTTGACGCATCGTCACACGCTCAAGGCTTCCCATCCCTCAACGACTGCTGCGATAAAGGGTTCAACCTCAACCCAGAGCTTCTACAAGTACGGCGCTCATCGTGCGATTCGACGCATCTTCACTGCGTCATGTGTACAGACTCAACGAGCACACTGAGCTGCATCCGGGGTGACTACGAGAAGTTGGGTCAGTTTGTAAAGCATAGAGTGAAGGAAATCGCAGCAATTGCTGACCCACTGCTATGGCGTTACTGCCCAGGAGAAGACAACCCGTCAGATTTATTGACTAAGGGCGTATCTTTAAAGGTTCTACGTACCTGTCGCAACTGGTGGAGGGGACCTGAATGGCTATCCCAGCCAAGATCAACCTGGCCTACAGACTCAGACATGAGCACATCGATCTACGAGGAGTCAGAGTGTGACACGCATCATGCACTTCTTCAAGCACCGAGAATAGTGGACACTGTGATTGACTTAAGTTTGGCAACCTACAGAAGCTCCTTTGCGTGACCGCCTGGGTATTTCGATTTGTGCACCGATGTCGTCGTACTCAAACGTCGTCCGGGTGGCACTCTTTCGACAGAGGAGCTCAACAAGGCGGAAATCTTCTGGATCTGTCGTGTCCAGCTCGAAGTATTCACGAATGACATTGAACACCTTCGGCTTAGAGACACTGTCAAGAAACACTCCGTATTGCGCGATCTCCACCCTTACCTGGATCACAGCGAGCAGCTTCGACTTGGTGGCCGCGACTTGAAAGAATGAACGCTACGTATGACGAAAAGCACCCAGTTATTCTACCGCAGAGGCATCCCTTCACGGCTTTAGTTGTTACTGAGGCTCACTGTAGAGCTTTACATGGCGGGGTGGCAAGCACTATGATGCAGATTCGACAGCGTTACTGGGTTATACGTGCTCGACAAGAAGTTGAACGGATCATCAATGCTTGCTTTCTCTGCAAAAAATACAGCATCAAACCTGTGAAGGTGCAATATGCTCCAATGACTGAAGACAGGCTTCTGACATCACGGCCGTTTGAAGTTGTAGGATTAGACTTTGCAGGCCCACTATATGTACAGAAACATGAGACTGATGAAGTTACATACAAAGCTTATATTCTGTTGTTCACATGTGCGACCACGAGAGCTGTACACCTTGAATTGACGAGTGGAATCTCTACAAGCTCCTTCTTGCTAGTGTTCCGTAGGTTTTTGGCTCGTAGACGAGTGCCCGCTACACTGTACTCCGATAATGCTCTCGCATTTAAGAGAGCATCGCGAGACTTATGGAACATTTGGAACACCATGAAGAGCTCTCCATTTGCATCTTTGCTCTTGACGCATCGCATAGAATGGAAATTTATTATGCCAGGTGCGCCTTGGTGGGGCGGCTGGTGGGAGAGACTTATCCGATCAGTCAAGTCATCTTTACGCAAAGTGCTGGGAAAGAGCAAGCTCAACAGCGAACAAACTGAGACCACACTGCTGGAGGTAGAAGCGGTTATCAATTCAAGACCCCTAACCTATACGTATACGGACGCTAGAGAGCCTTCTCCACTATGTCCTGCTCATTTTCTGGTCGGGAGCTCATTTCTTGCCTCTCCAGAGCGAACCAACAGTGGCGACGAAGCTCGAAGTGCACAGGCTACGCGACGTGACCTCAGCAAGAAGTTGCGATACCGCCAGAAGGTCGTGGACCACCTGTGGATCCGATGGAAGAAAGAATACCTCCTCGAGCTGCGGACATTCCACCGCTACCCATCGCATCCTAGTAGCAGTCTACAAGTAGATGATGTCGTACTCATCGAGGAGCCTAACATCTCTAGGGGTATTTGGCCACTGGGACGAGTCGTGGACATCTTCCCTGGTCAAGATGGAATCATCCGAGGCTGCCGTGTGAAAGCTCAAGATGGCAAGTTTATAAGAAGGCCAGTGCAGAAATTGTACAAGCTTGAATTGGACAACGCTACTGGGGGGCGGGAGTATGTAGAAAAAGACGAATAAACGCAAGCAGGGGGCACTGCGAAGAGAAGTTAAAACGATGAGCTCTCTGTCTGGTTTCTTCGATCGCGTCTCGTTAGTTTTCCTACACCCCCCCTTCCGCTGTAATGTTCTTGGAGCGAATGCAGCTTTTTGTTAATATATTTTGTAATACATAATAAATACTTATTGGACCTCACCATACTTGCGGATTAAAAGGCCGTTCCATACAAACAAACTTGCATCTAGTCCAAACAGCCCTTCCGTACTGCTCGTCCCACTGTGATCACTTTGCATTGCTTCAGATCGATTTAGCAAAAGCATTTGACCGAGTGAACCACACGTTCCTTTTCAAACTTTTAGAACACGTCAATGTTGGCTCCGTTGTTTACAACGGTGTTCGCATGTGCGAACACCGAGTGGGCATGGAAGAGCAGCAACAATGCAGACCCCTGACACGCCTTTTCGCTTTTTGGTGCAGATACTGATTGTCATTGCCACGTGGAATGAGTCATCCGGTGCTGCCTCTGTACAGCTGTTCCAGCCTGCACTGACGGAAACCGACAGTACAAGTTGCCAGGCGTCACTACTGGATGGCCAACATCAGTCCCACGCATCGCAGCGTTTCCTGGAACGCCATCTTGAACTAACTTGGACAATACCATCGGCATCGACAGATGCATCCCCAGCGCGCTTTATAAGCAGTTGGCTATCCTCGCGCCCGTCCAGTGGGCATGGAAGAGCAGCAACAATGCAGACCCCTGACACGCCTTTTCGCTTTTTGGTGCAGGTGGGTTCATCTACTCAACTCTTCTGTAAAAAGAATAATAATGCTTTTTTGCTGTCACTTCCATGCCCACAAGTGTTATTTTGCCTTGCTTGCGAATGTATTCATGTATCTAAAATGTTGCTACTATCAGGTGATGTAGAGCTGAATCCCGGCCCTGATTCCGCTAATGACGACACCGGGAAACAATATAAAGAGCTGTTATCACTTCTAAAGGGATTACATACCAAGGTTGATACAAAGCATGAGGAAATCATGAATTCTCTTAACGAGGTCAAGGATGCCCAAACTGCGCTCGAGCAACGGATTGCTGAAATTGACAATGGCTATCCATAGTTGAAAGCACTATCCAGCCGTCTGAAGGCAAAATACACGAAAGCCTCGTCCCTCAAGTTACTAATCTGAACCACCGTCTCGACGACATCGAAGACCGATCGCGCAGAGAAAACTTAATCTTTCACGGTATCCCTGACAGTCCTTCAGAAACATGGGCGCAATCTGAGCAGAAAATATGCGCCGCCCTTAACATCGCACTAGACCTAAATTTGAGCAGTAGCGACGACCGCATATCTCGCGCGCATCGATTGGGAAAGTTTGTTCCTGGAAAATGTCGGCCAGTTATTGTTAAGTTTCAATCTTTCAAATTCAGAGATGGCATATTTTCATCGCGCAGCAAGCTAAAATCTTCTAGAATATTCATCAATGAAGACTTTTGCCGGACAACCAGAAACATGCGCAAAAAGCTTTTCGATTACGGTAAAGCCAGTGGTCAGCAGTTCTCCGTGCGATGTAACAAACTGTACATAAATAAGAAGTGCTATGTTTACTCCCCATCTACTGACCGCGTCTGTGAACTTCATCAGAGCCGTGACCCTAGTACAGACAAGGGCGCGTCAAGCTCCTCGTTTGCCAGTAGTTACACGTTGGTATCCTAACTAACAATGCGCAGCAAGATACACCTAACGCTGGCTTGTCTTTTTTACTTACTAACATTAGGAGTATGCTAAGCAAACGTGACGCTTTATCTTCTGTTGTTGACACATGCTTGGCGGATGTCGTTGTACTTACGGAAACCTGGCTCTCCGCCGAAATCGGGGATGACGAATTGTTTAACTGTGACAAAAGATACGCCATTTATCGTTATAATCGAAATGCCATATCTGGTGGCGGGGCACTCATCGCTGTCGCAGACAATCTTGTTTCCAGCTTGGTTGTACTCAATACCCCATTGGAGCTCGTTTGTGTTAGTATCCGAGTGAATCATCAAAATATGCTACTCTGTGCATGTTACCGCCCCCCAAGTGCAAGTTCAGGCTTTTGTGAACAATTGCACGACGTACTAAACAACCTAGCACTACGTTTTCCCCGCGCTTCCTTATTACTCTTAGGTGATTTCAATTTCCCTAAAATTAATTGGTCCATCTCTCGTCCCGTTGTTACAGAATCGTCACCCGAAAGCGCAGCCTTCGTAACTCTATGCCTAGATTTTAACCTCAAGCAACTCGTTTCCCAACCAACTAGAATTGGTCCCACATCAGCTAACATGCTGGATCTAGTGCTTACGACTGTCCCAGATAGTCACTCAGTCTGTTCCCCGGTTTGAGCGACCACTCTTTCATTCATTTTTTGATAAGAGCCCCTGTCACACACAGAATAAGTGCCCCTAAAACAATACGCGATTACACGAAAGCAGATTATACTTCAATTAATAGAGAACTTGAGTTATTTTTAGAGGATTGTATGCCTGGTTTCTTCGATCGTACTGTTGAACATAACTGGAAGCTTTTCAAAAACAAATTGGTATCACTGATTAATAAATATGTGCCAACACGTATAATTTCTGAAAGGAAGCGCTCGCCTTGGTTTAACACAACATTAAAAAGGCTGCTAAACAAGAAAAAAAGACAATTTCGCCTAGCAAAACGTGCCAACAACCCCGCACGTTGGCGCATCTATAGTGATAGCCTTAAAACTTATCGGGCCGCTATCAGAGAGGCCAGACACGTTTTCTTTAATGATACACTCCCGTCCCTCTTGACCACCAACCCATCAAGATTTTGGAATAGCGTTAAGCCCAGAAAAGAGAACGCGATATCTCTTACAAATTTCGATGATGAAGCTATACGCAGAGAAGACTGTTGCAATGTGTTAAATGAAGTGTTTGCTAAATCATTTTCAGAGTGTTCTACTGTTGTACCACCACCCCTTCACGGTTGCGATTTTTTCCCCATGGATTATGTTATAATTGATTTTTCAGGCGTTGCCAAGTTAATTCGCGGATTGAAATTGTCATCTAGTTGTGGTATTGATAACATTAACTCAAAGATTCTCAAAAATACTGAAGTGTATTCCGCTATCTTTCTGTCGCACCTTTTCACACAATCTCTACAGTGCTGTGAAATTCCAGACGATTGGAAAGTGGGAAAGGTGGTTCCTGTTTTTAAATCCGGTAACCCTCAGTCACCTCACAATTACAGACCTATTTCTTTAACGAGCATTCCCTGTAAGCTTCTGGAACATGTCATCTATTCTCATCTTGTGTCATTTTTGGAATATAACTCTTTTTTCAGCGAATCTCAGCACGGCTTCCGTAAGTACTATTCCTGTGACACTCAGCTTTTATCGTTTACCAATTACATAGCATCCGTTTTAGACAAAGGGTCAGTTATTGACTGCGTTTTTCTTGACTTTGCCAAAGCGTTTGACAAGGTAAACCACCAATTACTTCTTTACAAAATGAGCATTCTAAATATTGACCCCGACATCTTAAAATGGATTGAGTGCTTTTTGACTAATCGCTTACAGTACGTAACCACTAACGACTGTGACTCAAATTCTTGCGAAGTAACATCTGGCGTTCCACAAGGGTCCGTTTTGGGCCCGCTGCTTTTCCTAATATATATAAACGACCTTTCTGGCACAGTTACTTCTAATATAAGGTTATTTGCTGACGACTGTGTTGTTTACCGTGAAATAACTAATGAATCTGACCACTCTACCCTCCAGTCTGACCTAGATAATATTTCTAACTGGTGTAACCAATGGTTTATGACTCTCAACACTAATAAATGCAAGAGCATGACATTCTCCCACCGTTCTAACCCATCTGAATTCATAGCTTATGAAATCGAAGGCACATTATTAGAGCACGTAACCTCCTATAAGTATCTTGGTGTGCACATAACGGATGACCTCTCATGGCATACTCACGTTAACTACATCATTAACAATGCTAACCGTGCACTAGGATACCTACGCCACAATTTTGCTGAAGCACCACGCCATTTAAAATTATTACTGTATCAAACGCTAATTAGACCTAAACTCGAGTATGCGTCTGCTATCTGGGATCCAGGCTTGCGTAACCTTGTAGATGCAATAGAGTCTGTTCAGAATCGCGCAGCTCGCTTTATCGTATCAAACTACTCCCGTACTTCCAGTGTTTCGCTGATGAAATCTAATCTTGGCCTTCCGAACCTGCTCTTAAGGAGAAAAATTTCACGTCTTTGTCTCTTTCATAAAATTGTTTTCTTGAACCAGTCCCTGAAACGCGAACTTTTATCAAAGCCATCGTATTTGTCAGCGCGTATTGATCACCAGCATAAAGTCGCCATTCCTTTTTGCCATACTAACCTGTTTCATGATTCATTTATACCAAAGACTAGCTCTGACTGGAACCACCTTCCCAGTGCCATCGCCAGCATTGAAGATGTACAGTCATTCAAGGCCGCAGTTGTTGACCACTTCACAGAATAACCTGCGCAGCTATTTGTTCTTTCAATAAGTTTTCTATTTTACATGTATAATAACGTTGCTAACGCAATTGTCGTTCAAGGCCTTTGGTATTGACCTGTTAAACTGCTCTTTTAATCATTGTTCTTTTTCTTGTTTTGTTTTGGTTTTTTCATACACAGCTTTGTTGTTGTTCTCATTATTGCGCTTGTCTAATAAGAATGTACCCACCCTCTCTGTAATGACACTTAGGCCCTGAGGGTATTGCAATAAATAAAATAAATAAATACACTAATTGCTCTACCAATATAATTGTTAATGGAAATTTATCTAAGCCGGTGTCTATTCTTTCCTCTGTAAAACAGGGTTGTCCGTTATCACCACTTTTATTTTGCCTTTATTTAGAGCCATTGTGTATAAGCATTCTAAAATACAGTGACATTCATGACATTTAACATTTTGGGCAATGAATTCAAAGTATTGGCTTACGCAGATGATCTTGCCTTTTTCTGCTCAGATAAACCGAGCAATGACAAGGTGCTATCATTGACTGAAAATTTTGGTATGGCTTGTAGTGCCCAGATAAATTGGTCAAAAAGCTGAGGTCTTTGGTTTGGTTTATGGGGATCTGCACCAACTCAATATGCTGGTATAGAATGGACAACCCTGCCACCTAAATATCTAAGGCCGTGCAGGCGCTTTTGCGCTTCTTGCGAGCCACCGGCCTATCTGACCGACTGTGATTCGAACGCTCTTCCGGTGCAACGAAACAATCGCACACCTTCTTTGTGAGTGCCCTCGTTTTAACCCGCAGAGAGCAGCTCTCTCAGCCACGATAGGTCAACTGGACAAACGCTTAATAACGCAAATCAACATCCTTGTAAACTGGCCTACACGAACAACAGCGCGAGCCACCTTGAAGGCACTGCTGCGTTATTTAAAAGACACCGAACTCAGTGACAAATTGTGACTCTACACTGTGTGACGTAGGATGGGACGTTGACACTTTTCAACACTAGAAAGCCTTCGCAGACTGCGTGACAATGCCCACAGAAACAGTTGTTTTTTTTTTGTGTGTGTGTGTGTGTGTGTGTGTGTGTGTGTGTGTGTGTGTGTGTGTGTGTGTGTGTGTGTGTGTGTGTGTGTGTGTGTGTGTGTGTGTGTGTGTGTGTGATTTTTTTTCTTTCCTTTTTCCCCCATTTTTGTACTTATTTTTTCTCTCTCTCTCCTGTCGAATCCCTTTACCCCTCCCCAGGTACAGGGTAGCCAACCGGAGATAATGTCTGGTTAACCTCCCTGTCTTTCCTTTACCTTTTTTCTCTCTCTCGATGCATATAAGCTTAGTGCACCTTTCTGGTGGGAACGTGTACCCGCACTTCAACGCCATGCAGATACCTTTACGCCACACCGCCTTTCTATATTTGGTAGGGCGGCGGCTTGTAACTTGTTCCTGGCTACAAAAATATTTTATGTACTGCAGATACTTCATTGTGCCCGGACTAATATTCAACGATTTCATAGAATATTTGCTACTTTTGTGTGGTGCTCTACCTTTGAGCCTATGAGGCGAGATAATATCTTTAGACCCGTATGTACTGGCGGACTTGGCCTAATGGATCTATATGTGCGACAGATTGTTTGGTGTTTCTTCTTTTTTCGAAGAAATACACCCAATACTACGATCATTCATACAAGTGAACTTAGTGGATGGATTACCCAATCTGGTAGTTTCATCCCCATATTCTGAAAGGCCTTGTTTGTGGGCTTTTATGTATGAAGTATGTTTCACTGTGCAGTTCCTCTTGGTTCGATTTTCTACTGAGTATCTCTACACAGTGTCCAGAAAACAACTGTACAAAGATTTGATATCAATAATTTTCCCACCTGCCCTTTACCGTTCTGCATTCTCCAGTTTGCCAGGAAATTGACGTATTTAAACGAGTCCGCAAGATGCCTTTATCTCCATGTACAAAAATGTTTTTCTTTAAATTATACAGTGAAACATTACCTGTGAAAACTTGGTTGCACAAAAAAGGAATTTTTGTATCCACTGTGAATTGTTGCCTTTGTGATGTACCTGAGACTGTATATAGCATTGCTTCATAAGTTGTAAGGACGCAATATTATTTGGGATGTGCTCCAAAGAACTCTCAAGAAAGACTTCATTTTGAATCACCGATACTTTACTGCACCCCACAGAGAAGACGTGCCTTTTTATATGTTTTTCTTAATTGGACTACACAGTTTATGGAAGACGCGCATGTTAGACAGAAACGCTGAACCAGTTGTTTCATCGAAATTTCACTACGCTCAAATGATTGGTCACTTGAACGACATGTACGACTTGACAGAGTTTCAACCGGACTGGTACCATCTCTTGTTACGTTGCTTGTCATTGCCACCTTTTTAGGATCAAAGTTAATTGCCACCTGTTTGAGATCAAACCTACTTGCAGTTTTGTGCGTGCAGGGTGTGCTTAACGAGATTTTAGGTCCTTTCTAGGCAATTAATATGAGATGTGTTGGCTGGTGCTTGCATGTTTTTTGCAGATGGTATTTTTTCTCGTGCACACATGATGCAATAATTAAATACCATGTTGGAAAAAAAAGTGGCTGTATAGCCTAGTGGTTACGACACTCGCGTCGGGATCATGGGTACGCGGGCTCAACTCCCACACTAGAAAGAAATTTCATTCTTTTATTATTGGTAGTTTCTTGATACGAACTACAAACCACAAATTACGGCTGGCTTAAACAGCTTCGCTGTTAAAAGACTGACGTCGTTTCCTGTTACACCAATTCCCCGCAGGGGCGTCTGCGTCAGCAGGCGTTTGGTGTGTTGCGACACCACGGACCCGAGCACATGGGGGTTGGACCCTCCTGCGCTTAACCGTGCGTGGCTTACCCGTGTCCGGGGAAAAGGGGATCCTGGGGGTTGAGCCGATGCCGAGTGTTTGGACCTTTACGGCCCCTCGGTGGAGGCAACACACCTCTTTGGCCTCTGCTTCACGTAGACGGCACCCCCGGACTGACCCGCCTGGGGGAAACCGGTAGTCGTCTTTTCCTATCTCTCTCTACCCTCATCTTCGTCTTTCCCTTCCACTTTTAATCTGTCCTTTCCCCTTTTTTTCTATTCACTTCGACTTTTCCTGGCGGCAAGGGTTAACCTGGTGTGGCTGTCCTACCTTGGGTATACCATATTGGGTTATAGTAACGGCATACTGCTGGCACTGTGCAGACTTTTTTCATGTTCTGCCACGTCCCCTTGTTGGGCTCCGTGGTGGGTGGCAGACGCCGTTGCTGAATAAATAATTTCTTTCCATGGGATCCCCGAACCCTTTCTCAACCGATCGTGCCTCGAAAAGGGTACGCACCGATGCAACATCGCTATTCTTGCCCAAAAACAACGAACGTTACCCGAAATTCCACGTCCTCCACTGTGAACAATCATCTACAAAAGCTAGAACAATTTCACCATTTCTTGTGGCCAAGTGCCTAAAAGAGACCATTGGAACTGGCTATAGGGTAACAAAGATGGCAAGTGGAGATTTGCTCCTCGACCTAAAAAACAAGGAACAATACAACATACTCGCACACCTCGTAGCCTTTGATAACATCCCTGTTTCTGTAAGCGCACATTGAACAATGAACACAGTAAAAGGTGTAGTATCAGACGAAGACCTAATGACATTGAATGAAGAAGAACTCCTGGATGGATGGAAGGACCAAGGGGTAATCCATGTGCAGCGCATCAAAATCAGACGGAATGACAACGAAATCCCAACAAAGCATTTAATACTCACTTTCAGTTCAACTACTTACCCGAGACTCTTGAAACCGGCTACATAAAACTTCATGTTCGACCATACATTCTAAACCCGCGACGTTGCTTCAAATGCCAAAGATTTGGTCACGCATCCCAGAGCTGCCGAGGGCAGGTTATGTGCGCAAAGTACGGCACAACCGCTCACTCTTCTGACGATTGCAATAATGACGAGGTACATTGTGCTAACTGCGATGGCAGTCACCCTGCATACTCCAGAGCTTGTCCAGCCTGGAAGAAAGAAAAAGAAATAATTACTGTAAAAGTGAAGGAGAACATAACATTCCGTGAAGCACGACAACGTATCTCCTCGTTATTCTTGCTCAAAACATCTTTCGCCGAAGTGGTGCAACGGGGGGCGGCACCACAACGGCCTCTGGCGGCAGCCCGGACGACGCCTAGCATGCCGAGGTCAACGCCACCCGCCCCTAAGGTGGGAGCAGCCAACGCTGCCCTGCCATCTCTCAAATTGTCCACACCAGTGGCCTCTACAAGCTCCGGCAGCAGCCAGGGCACCGCAGAGACCACAGGGGTCCTGTCGACCTCCGGTCTGGTGGGGACGAAGACTTCGTCGCTCGAGATGAAGTCTACGCGACGCACACATCGCTCTCTGGAGCGGGTGTCCAGTGCCTCGCAAGAGGCTATGGATACCAGTCCAAGCCAAACGGCGCTAGTAGCGTCGATGGAGCGGCGAGGTTCCCTTGACCGCTCCAAAAAAGACAAAACACCAATTACAGGGCCTAACAAAGGCTCTGTAAAGTAATTAAGTCACTCTCCTCCCTTTTGAGCCACACAGCACATTCTTTTTTTCAACATGGACACCATCATACAATGGAATATTAGAGGACTATTAAGAAACCTAGATGACGTCCAAGGAGTTCTCTGTAAGTTTAATCCTTTGGCAGCAGCAGCGGATCTGCGCACAGCCTACTAAACCACTGTCTACTGTCTTTCAGCTCATGTCGATGCATTGCCTCGTGTCACGGGAGGACGGTGGTCAGCGCGGAAGTCACTGGTGACTCGCTTGTAAAACGTCGATGCATCGCCCTGTATCATATCAGGGCATTTTGTTTTTTCGTGCTGACCCGCTGTGAGCGCCACCTAGATTACTTTTTGGCTCAGAGCAACGTCGGGTGTACTGGACCACACTTTGGCAGCAGCAGCGGATCTGCGCACAGCCTACTAAACCACTGTCTACTGTCTTTCAGGTACTGCAGTTTTTCCCAGTCGTCGCTGTGGCGTCTGCCCAGAGGTACTTGGCGGAAAGTTTCGAGCTGTTTGGAGGGCCGGCATCGCTTTTCATCACTGCGTGTGCTTTATTTCAACCCGCAGCTCATGTCGCCGATGCATTGCCTCGTGTCACGGGAGGACGGTGGTCAGCGCGGAAGTCACTGGTAACTCGCTTGTAAAACGTCGACGCATCGCCCTGTATCATATCAGGGCAGGACTGTGATCATCCCGGTGGTGTTTTTGTTTTTTCGTGCTGACCCGCTGTGAGCGCCACCTAGATTACTATTTGGCTCGGAGCAACGTCGGGTGTACTGGACCACACTTTGGCAGCAGCAGCGGATCTGCACACAGCCTACTAAACCACTGTCTACTGTCTTTCAGGTACTGCAGTTTTTCCCAGTCGTCGCTGTGGTGTCTGCCCAGAGGTACTTGGCGGAAAGTTTCGAGCTGTTTGGAGGGCCGGCATCGCTTTTCATCACTGCGTGTGCTTTATTTCAACCCGCAGCTCATGTCGCCGATGCATTGCCTCGTGTCACGGGAGGACGGTGGTCAGCGCGGAAGTCACTGGTGACTCGCTTGTAAAACGTCGATGCATCGCCCTGTATCATATCAGGGCATTTTGTTTTTTCGTGCTGACCCGCTGTGAGCGCCACCTAGATTACTTTTTGGCTCAGAGCAACGTCGGGTGTACTGGACCACACTTTGGCAGCAGCAGCGGATCTGCGCACAGCCTACTAAACCACTGTCTACTGTCTTTCAGGTACTGCAGTTTTTCCCAGTCGTGGCTGTGGTGTCTGCCCAGAGGTACTTGGCGGAAAGTTTCGAGCTGTTTGGAGGGCCGGCATCGCTTCTCATCACTGCGTGTGCTTTATTTCAACCCGCAGCTCATGTCGCCGATGCATTGCCTCGTGTCACGGGAGGACGGTGGTCAGCGCGGAAGTCACTGGTAACTCGCTTGTAAAACGTCGACGCATCGCCCTGTATCATATCAGGGCAGGACTGTGATCATCCCGGTGGTGTTTTTGTTTTTTCGTGCTGACCCGCTGTGAGCGCCACCTAGATTACTATTTGGCTCGGAGCAACGTCGGGTGTACTGGACCACACTTTGGCAGCAGCAGCGGATCTGCACACAGCCTACTAAACCACTGTCTACTGTCTTTCAGGTACTGCAGTTTTTCCCAGTCGTCGCTGTGGTGTCTGCCCAGAGGTACTTGGCGGAAAGTTTCGAGCTGTTTGGAGGGCCGGCATCGCTTTTCATCACTGCGTGTGCTTTATTTCAACCCGCAGCTCATGTCGCTGATGCATTGCCTCGTGTCACGGGAGGACGGTGGTCAGCGCGGAAGTCACTGGTAACTCGCTTGTAAAACGTCGACGCATCGCCCTGTATCATATCAGGGCAGGACTGTGATCATCCCGGTGGTGTTTTTGTTTTTTCGTGCTGACCCGCTGTGAGCGCCACCTAGATTACTATTTGGCTCGGAGCAACGTCGGGTGTACTGGACCACACTTTGGCAGCAGCAGCGGATCTGCACACAGCCTACTAAACCACTGTCTACTGTCTTTCAGGTACTGCAGTTTTTCCCAGTCGTCGCTGTGGTGTCTGCCCAGAGGTACTTGGCGGAAAGTTTCGAGCTGTTTGGAGGGCCGGCATCGCTTTTCATCACTGCGTGTGCTTTATTTCAACCCGCAGCTCATGTCGCCGATGCATTGCCTCGTGTCACGGGAGGACGGTGGTCAGCGCGGAAGTCACTGGTGACTCGCTTGTAAAACGTCGATGCATCGCCCTGTATCATATCAGGGCATTTTGTTTTTTCGTGCTGACCCGCTGTGAGCGCCACCTAGATTACTTTTTGGCTCAGAGCAACGTCGGGTGTACTGGACCACACTTTGGCAGCAGCAGCGGATCTGCGCACAGCCTACTAAACCACTGTCTACTGTCTTTCAGGTACTGCAGTTTTTCCCAGTCGTGGCTGTGGTGTCTGCCCAGAGGTACTTGGCGGAAAGTTTCGAGCTGTTTGGAGGGCCGGCATCGCTTCTCATCACTGCGTGTGCTTTATTTCAACCCGCAGCTCATGTCGCCGATGCATTGCCTCGTGTCACGGGAGGACGGTGGTCAGCGCGGAAGTCACTGGTAACTCGCTTGTAAAACGTCGACGCATCGCCCTGTATCATATCAGGGCAGGACTGTGATCATCCCGGTGGTGTTTTTGTTTTTTCGTGCTGACCCGCTGTGAGCGCCACCTAGATTACTATTTGGCTCGGAGCAACGTCGGGTGTACTGGACCACACTTTGGCAGCAGCAGCGGATCTGCACACAGCCTACTAAATCACTGTCTACTGTCTTTCAGGTACTGCAGTTTTTCCCAGTCGTCGCTGTGGTGTCTGCCCAGAGGTACTTGGCGGAAAGTTTCGAGCTGTTTGGAGGGCCGGCATCGCTTTTCATCACTGCGTGTGCTTTATTTCAACCCGCAGCTCATGTCGCCGATGCATTGCCTCGTGTCACGGGAGGACGGTGGTCAGCGCGGAAGTCACTGGTCACTCGCTTGTAAAACGTCGACGCATCGCCCTGTATCATATCAGGGCAGGACTGTGATCATCCCGGTGGTGTTTTTTCGTGCTGACCCGCTGTGAGCGCCACCTAGATTTCTATTTGGCTCGGAGCAACGTCGGGTGTACTGGACCACACTTTGGCAGCAGCAGCGGATCTGCACACAGCCTACTAAACCACTGTCTACTGTCTTTCAGGTACTGCAGTTTTTCCCAGTCGTCGCTGTGGTGTCTGCCCAGAGGTACTTGGCGGAAAGTTTCGAGCTGTTTGGAGGGCCGGCATCGCTTTTCATCACTGCGTGTGCTTTATTTCAACCCGCAGCTCATGTCGCCGATGCATTGCCTCGTGTCACGGGAGGACGGTGGTCAGCGCGGAAGTCACTGGTAACTCGCTTGTAAAACGTCGACGCATCGCCCTGTATCATATCAGGGCAGGACTGTGATCATCCCGGTGGTGTTTTTGTTTTCTCGTGCTGACCCGCTGTGAGCGCCACCTAGATTACTATTTGGCTCGGAGCAACGTCGGGTGTACTGGACCGCACTTTGGCAGCAGCAGCGGATCTGCGCACAGCCTACTAAACCACTGTCTACTGTATTTCGATCAGGTCAGTGCTGTTACTGTTTCTTTCCTCAGCGTTTTTTGTTGCTTTCTGCTGCTGCTGCCGAAGTGTTTGGTCATGTCGCCAGCCGAAATGGAAAAACATTTCAAAGAGCTGAGACAAGAATTTCGTGATATGCGCACTGCCCTCGAGAGAGAGCTGCGCAAGGAAATACGTGACGTGAAATCAAGTCTTGACTTTTTTAATAAGAAGTTCGAAGAAATGTCGGTCCAGTGCTCGCAGCTTGCAAAAGAAAATGGTGAGCTAAAGGCTCAGAATGACGTTCTCAAAACTGAATGCTATCAACTGAAGAAGCTGGTTCTAAACAATGAACGTAGAACTACCGCCCTAGAGCAGTATTCGCGAAACCGAAATATTGAGGTAAAAAACGTTCCTGTTGTGGAAGGTGAACAGTTGACCAAGGTCGTTCAGAAGATTGGTGAAGCTGTCGGCGAGTCCGTGAGGGAAGATGACATTGAAATTTGCCATCGAGTGACTACAAAAGATGGCTCTTGCCCACATATTGTTGTACAATTCAACAGCCGGTCAAAGCGTGACGCAGTAATAGAGAAGGTGAAGAAGACGCGTTTAACGACAGCCAATATTGGTTGCCCAGGAAATACTTTCCTCTATGTAAATGAGCACCTATGCCCACAGTTAAAAAAGCTACTTGGACAAACTGTTGCGTGCAGGAAGGAAGTCGAATGGAGATTTGCCTGGTCGAAGGGCGGCAAAATTTTTGCGCGAAAGGATGAGAAGTCGCGAGTGCTTCAGATAACAAGTGAAAGCGATCTAGAAAAGATCGTCTAAACTCGTTTCTTGAGTTCCATCTAAAAAAAAATCAATATGGCTGCCCATTTTCTAACGCCATACGAGTTGAGTCTATCGCTGTCCGGAAAGGAACGCCACATGTCCTTCCTTCATGTAAATGCACAATCAGCCAGAAACAAGGCAGACGAGATAACGATACTGTTCGAATCGTTTAAATTCTCTTTTGACGTCATCATGGTTACCGAAACCTGGTATCGCCACGAGTCTGAAGTTCTTCGCATACCTAGTTATGCTACTTATTTCTTGAACCAGGGTGATAAGATGGGTGGCGGGGTTATGCTTTTAGTAAATGATCTGTTTCCGTGTGAAATAGTTGAGCCTTTTTCTATGATTACTGACGATTACGAGGTGTTGACGGTGAAATGTAGTTCGGAAATTTTTTCTGTGATATACCCCCTCCTAAATGCAACGTGTCTACCTTCCTTATGTTTTTGGACACCCTCCTGTCGTGGGCCAATGAAACTATTACCACCTTACTATCGGTGGAGATCTAAACATTGACATGCTAACTACCAGCCCCTAGTGTCTTGAACTTTCAGATATCTTTGAATCTAACGCATTTACAAATGTTATAAAGGAGCCTACTCGATTCCATGCTCAATCCTCCACGCTTATTGACGTCATTATAACAAATAACATAAATGCGCCTATTTGTTCTGGTGTCCTTAAAACACATATTAGTGACCATCTACCTGTATACGCAATTTTAAGCCAAAAGAAATTTAAATTGACAGATGCAAAGCCACCACCTCCAAAATTCCGGTACATATGCCCAAGCACTATTGATATGTTCACTGCATGTATATCCAGGATAAAATGGGACGCCGTTTTCCGTGAAACCGATGCAGACACAGCGTATAATGTCTTTATTGAAACTTTCATAGAAACCTATAACAAGTGCTTTCCAGTCAAAACAAAAAAGCGGCCACGCAAGGCAAGGAAACCTTGGATTACTTCAGAGTGCCTTAAAGCTATAAAATTAAAAAATGCACTTTACGAGCACTTTTTGAAATCTAGGGACAAGGAAGACTTTGAGACATTTAGAAAACACAGAAATATTACAAATTCTCTCTTAAGAAAAAGCAAACTTGATTATTTCAGTAACCTCTTTGACCCTGAAAAAACAAAACATCTGAAGCCGTCTGGAAAAAGTTAAATATGTTGCTTAATCCAAGCTCCGACAGCAACACATACCCGATTAAACTTACCGTGGACAACCAGATCCTCACTGGGTATGACCTTTCCGAAGCCTTTAACAAATTCTTTACCTCCATTGGAGATAGCTCACATGACAATAATTTCGCCCGGTACATGGGCACGCAAATAAGAGAAAGTGCATTTCTGTTTCCGGTAACTACAGAGGAGGTTACGGCTCACTTCATGTCCCTAAAGATCAGCAGGTGTTGTGACGCTGACGGCCTGGAAATTCGGCCAATTAAACATGTTATTCATAGTGTATCCTCTGTCTTAGAATATATCGTTAATTTAATGTTTACATTAGGCACTTTTCCTAGGCGTCTTCAGATAGCCAAAGTTTCTATTATTTTCAAGGGTGGAGACAAAAATAGCATATCAAACTATAGACCCATTTCTATTCTGCCAGCTTTTTCTAAAGTAATTGAAAAACTAATACATGAACGGATAGTTTCATTCTTAACCAAGCACCACATTATGACGCCTTTCCAGTTTGGTTTCACAAAGCAGCGTTCAACCGAAACTGCTCTACTAACACAAAAAGAAATCATACTAGATGCATTCGAAAAGGAAACATATACACTTGGAATATTCGTTGACTTTTCAAAAGCCTCCGATAGAATTAATCACAATACACTAATTAAAAAACTAGACCACTATGGTTTCCGGGGTAACTTCTTAAATGTCATAAAATCATATTTGAAATACCGACAGCAAAAAGTTGAAATAAATGGCTACGCGTCTAATTTTAAAGAGTTGTCAAATGGCGTCCCCCAAGGTAGTATTCTGGGTCCACAACTTTTCAATATTTATGTAAATGATTTGGTGAACATAGATAATAGTACAACGTTCATTATTTATGCAGATGATACAAGCTTCTTTTTTAGGGACTGCAATTTGCATAACCCCGCAGGGGCGTCTGCGTAAGCAGGCGTTTGGTGTGTTGCGACACCACGGACCCGAGCACATGAGGGTTGGACCCTCCCGCGTCTAACCGTGCGCGGCTTATCCGTGTTCGGGAAAAGGGGATCCTGGGGGTTGAGCCGATGCCGGGTGTTTGGACCTTTACGGCCCCTCGGCGGAGGCAACACACCCTCTTTGGCCTCGGCTTCACGTAGACGGCACCCCCGGACTGACCCACCCGGGGGAAATCGGTGGTCGCCTTTTCCTATCCCCCTCTCCAACCTTTTGCTTTCCTATCTCCTTTCTTTAACTATCCTATCATCTCTTCTCTTCTGTCACTTCCTAATTTTCATAGGCGGCTTGGGTTAACCTTGTGTATGTGCCCTCCCTTGGGTACAATATATTAGGTTATAGTGGCAATGTACGGTTGGCGCCTGCAGCCTTACGCGTTAAGCACTGCAGCGTCCCCTAGTTGGGCTCCGTGGTGGGTGGCCGCCATTGCCGCCGAAATAAAACAAACCGTTATGGGAACACCAGCATTTCCCCGCATACTTGATCGTCACCCTCTAAAGAGGGGACGCACCGATGAACTTAGCCTGTATTCCAACCGACCAAAAGAAATCTATCCGAAATACCATGTTGTACACAGTGAAAATGCTTCAAAACCGGCCAGATCCATTTCTCCATTCATAGTTGCGAAATCTTTGACGGAAGCTTTAGGCTCAGGTTACAAAGTCATCAAAATGGCTAGCGGAGACCTTCTTCTTGAGGTCCCTCAGAAACAACAGTACGAGAAACTCGGCAACCTTGTGACTTTCGGCAACATACCAATTTCTGTATCACCACACCGATCAATGAATAGCTCACGTGGAGTCGTATCAGAAGCAGACCTCCTAGAATTATCAGAAGCAGAACTCCTGGAAGGGTGGAAAGATCAAAATGTCACCAATGTAAAACGTATCATCATCAGACGGGACAACAAAGAAATCCCCACCAAACATCTTGTCCTCACATTTGGATCTAGCGTTCTGCCTGAAACCATCGAAACAGGATACATTAGGTTAACTGTTCGACCATATGTCCCTAACCCTAGACGGTGCTTCCAATGCCAAAGATTTGGCCATGGCTCACAGAGCTGTCGTGGTCAAATAACTTGTGCAAGGTGTGGAGTACAGGGCCACTCCTCCGACAACTGTACTGGCACTCCTCACTGTGTGAACTGCAGTGGTGACCACGCATCCTACTCACGTTCCTGTCCAAACTGGAAAAAAGAAAAGGACATAATCACCCTAAAAGTCAAAGAAAATATTTCTTTCAAGGAAGCCCGTAAGAGGTGCTCACTTTTCCACAACACATCTTATGCTGATGCGGCGCGTCGGGGAGCAGCGTCGCAGCGGCCACTGCCACCTGCCCAGCCCGCACACAGCGAGCTGTCGCTTGTGGCCCCTGCCCCCGGGGTGGAAGGAGCTAAGCCTACCCCACCCAACCAGCAAACAAGCCCGGTTACCCTAGGGTTACCGGCACCACAACAGTCCAAGGAGGCATCCTGCGCTTCGCGTAGCGAACCGGCAGGACCGCCAGCAGCGCCACGGTGGGTGCAGTCAAGGCTGCCTCATCCTCTCCGGCCCCTGCTGCCGCTGGCAACAGCCGGCGCAGCTCAGGCCCAAAGGCAGCCCCATCGACCTCCGGGCTGGTGGGCACAAAGGTCTCGTCCTTCGCGGCGAGACTTTCTCGCGAAATTTCTCGCTCGCAAGAGCGTGTGTCCAGCGCCTCACATGAGGCAATGGACACTACACCCATCCCGACGGCGCATCAAGCGCCTAAGGAGCGGCGAGGCTCCCTCGACCGCTTCAGAAAGGACAAATCCCGCGTTACAGGGCCTGGAAAAGGTTCTGTAATCTAAGGCAAAACTTCCTTTTTTGTACACACAGCACCAATTTTACTTTCAGTATGGATATACAAATCATACAGTGGAACGTCCGAGGCATTCTTAGGAACCTCGATGATGTGCAAGAACTTCTCCACGAACACAATCCAAAAGTGCTGTGTGTACAGGAAACTCACTTAAAATCGGAACACTGCTAACTTTCTTCGACAGTATGTTACGTTTCGTAAAGACCGCGATGATGCTCTTGCATCTTCAGGCGGTGTTGCCATTATAATTCAGAAAGCATAGCGTGTCAACGTTTACCGCTGCAAACGCCCCTCGAAGCAGTGGCAGTTCGACTTGTTCTCTTAAACAAACTCGTCACCATTTGCTCGCTTTACATACCCCCACATTACCACTTACACAAACATGAATTCCAGTCCCTAATAGACGAATTGCCAGAACCTTATCTTGTTCTTGGGGATCTCAATGCACACAGCGGACTGTGGGGCGACTCTCGCATCGATGCTCGAGGCCGTCTAATTGAAGGCTTTCTTTTCTCATCCGGTGCATGTCTGCTAAACAAAAAAGAACCTACATATTATTGTCTTGCAAACAAAACTTTTTCTTCTATAGATCTCAGCATAGCTTCTCCATCCATATTACCCGAACTTGAATGGGAAGTTATAAAAAACCCTTACGGGAGCGACCATTTCCCAATACTGCTGAGAGCACCAAGAAAATACGAATCTCCACCACATGCTCCCTGGTGGAAGGTCGATGCAGCGGATTGGGAGAAATTCCAGTACAATCTTGTGGACTGACATGTCTTCGCTCGGAATTGATGGTGCCGTCGAGTATTTTTCTAACTTGATAATTGATGCAGCTTCTAAATGTATCCCCCAAACAAGTGGACTTCTAGCAAACGCCGTGTTCCATGGTGGAATGAACAATGCCGGAACGCGCGTAGGCAGCAGAACAAAGCATGGAGGCAGCTTCGCGATTCTCCTACTGCTGAAAACCTTTTCAATTTTAAGAAAATCAAATCCCAAGGTAGGAGAACGCTGCAGACAAGCCAGGAGAGACAGCTGGCAAACATTCTTATCAAGCATCAATTCATACACTGATGAGGCCAAGGTTTGGAACCGGGTCAATAGAGTAAGAGGACGACAAACACATCCGCCTCCCCTGGTAGACACGCAGGGAGACAGCCTGGAGGACCAAGCGAACCATCTGGGTGCACATTTTGAACAAGTGTCCAGTTCATCGCACTATTCTACAGCATTTACAACATACAAATCAGCAATAGAAAAACAAAAACTAGACCGAAAGAGCCCCCGCAGGGGCGTCTGCGTAAGCAGGCGTTTGGTGTGTTGCGACACCACGTACCCGAGCACATGAGGGTTGGACCCTCCCGCGTGTAGCCGTGCGCGGCTTAGCCGTGTCTGGGGAAAGGGGGATCCTGGGGGTTGAGCCGATGCCGGGTGTTCGGACCTCTAAGGCCCCCCGGTGGAGGCAACACACCTCTTCGGCCTCTGCTTCACATAGACGGCACCTCCAGACTGACCCACCTGGAGGAAATCGGCAGTCGCCTTTTCCTGTCCCCCTCTCCAATCTTTTGTCTTTCTTTCTCACTTTTCCATCTTTACTGTCTTCTATTCACTTCTTTTAACTTCCTATTTTCCAGGCGGCAAGGGTTAACCTTGTGTAATATATCCAGTCTTGGGTATATATATATTAGGTTATAGTGGGAATGTACCGCTGGCGTGCGCAGGGTGGAATATTTCTATTCCTGTAACGTCCCCAGGTTGGGCTCCGAGGTGGGCGGCGGGCATACCTACCGAATACAGTACTGCTATATATGGCTTCCAGTTTCCCCCCACTACATGATCGCTCCCTGAAGAGGGGGCGCACCGACGAAAGCTTCAACTTCTTTTTGAAACCTAAAGAAACCTTTCCCAAGTACCACGTGATACACAGTCAACATGAAACTAAGAAAGTCCGTACGATATCACCATTTGTTGTTGCAAAAAGTCTGACAGAGGCAATCGGCACGGGTTACAAAGTGACCAAAATGGGAAGCGGCGACCTTCTTCTGGAAGTACGTGACAAGCTCCAATACAACAAGCTGACAAAACTTATTGCGTTTGGTGATATCCCCGTCTCTGTGGGCCCCCACAGATCAATGAACACTGTGCGCGGTGTCATTTCCGATGACGACCTCCTCGAACTAAGTGAAAGCGAGCTGTTGGATGGATGGCAAGACCAGAACGTGGTAAAGGTGCAACGAATTAAGTTAAGGCGCGACGACAAGGAAATTCCCACAAAGCATGTAATAATTACATTTGGAACAAGTGACCTCCCTGATTCAATAGAGACCGGATATTGTAAACTCCGCGTACGACCGTACATTCCCAATCCGCGTCGATGCTTCAAGTGTCAGCGTTTTGGGCATGGATCTCAGAGCTGCCGAGGGCACTCTACTTGTGCAAAATGTGCATCAAAAGAACACACCTCAGACATCTGTACTTCCGCAACCCACTGTGCAAACTGTGACGGAGACCACCCCGCATATTCGCGATCGTGCCCGTCATGGAAAAAAGAAAAAGAAATAATTCAACTCAAGGTCAAACTAAACATTTCCTTCCCGGAAGCGCGCAAGCGTTTCTCTGCACATAATCAATCGAATCCGTCCTACAGTGATGTGACGCGCCAGGGGGCAGCGCCACATCCTTCGACGGCAGGCCGCGTCACACGGAGTGTGACTGTGGTTCCGCCATCAGCCCCCCTGGCAGGAGCAGCCAGTACTGCTCCGCCCCTTGCCACGAAGGGCCACCAGGCCTCCGGGCCTGCCGGTCCCAGGGCCACTGCTCATGCAGACAGGCCCGAAAAAACCCCGAGTGTCCCCGCAGCGCGGACGTCATCCAACACCTCTGAAGAGGCGATGGATGCAAGCAGCTCTACTCCGGCGTCTCAGACGCCAAAGGAACGGCGCAGCTCCTTGGAGCGTGCCGGGAAAAAAGGGAAAACCCCCATCACGGGGCCAGGAAAGGCCTCGTGAGCTAGCTTAATCTATCACTCTTAGACACACAGCACAAGACAAATATAAAATGGATACACAGATACTACACTGGAATGTCAGAGGTCTATTACACAATCTTGATGACATTAAGGAACTCCTAAATAAGTACAACCCAAGGGTGCTGTGTGTCCAAGAAACACACCTTAAATCTTCACACACTAACTTTCTCCGACAATATGCGATCTATCGCAAAGATCGCAACGATGGCCTCGCCTCTTCGGGTGGTGTGGCCATACTAGTAGATAAAGGTGTCGCCTGCCAGCATCTGAAGCTGCAAACTACCCTTGAGGCGGTTGCAATCAGAGCTGTGCTGTTTCATAAACTAGTAACAATTAGCTCTCTATACATCCCTCCTAGCTACCAACTCTCCAAAACAGAATTCCAAAGCTTTATCACAGAACTTCCCGAACCTTACATCATTGTAGGCGATTTAAATGCACACAACACCCTCTGGGGAGATTCTCGTTGTGATGCAAGAGGGCGCTTAATTGAAAATTTTCTTTTCTCCACGGATGCATGCTTGCTCAATAAAAAAGAGCCAACATACTACAGTGTAGCACACAAAACATACTCATCTATAGATTTAAGTATCGCATCAAGTACACTTGTGCCATACCTAGAGTGGAACGTCATCGAAAATTCATACGGGAGTGACCATTTCCCAATCATCCTAAAATTAACAAAAGCCGATGAGTGTGCTCCACATCTGCCCCGTTGGAAAGTCGACGGTGCCGACTGGAAACGATATAGAGAGCTGACATATGTGGCCTGGGATGACATCTGTACATTTCCTATCGATGATGCAGTGTCGTATTTGACGGCAATTATAACTGATGCTGCGTCACTCTGTATCCCTCAAACGAACGGATCGCCTTTTAAACGACGTATTCCCTGGTGGAATGAGGAGTGTAAGGAAGCTCGCAAAAATCAAAATAAGGCTTGGAGCCACCTTCGCGACTCTCCAACTTTCGAGAACTTAATCAACTTCAAGAAAATAAAGTCGGAAGGTAGAAGAACGCGCCGCCGTGCTAAAAGGGAAAGCTGGCAGAGATTCATCTCCAGCATTAATTCATATACAGATGAAAGAAAAGCCTGGAACAGGGTAAATAAAATAAAAGGCCGCGAAACCCATCCTCTACCATTAGTAAATACACAAGGAGACACACTCATTGACCAAGCTGATTCTCTAGGCGCACATTTTGAAAAGATTTCAAGTTCATCCCACTACTCAGATACATTTCTGAGATATCAGAAACAAGCGGAGCGACTGCCTCTGGATCGTAAAGGTAATAGAAATGAACCCTACAATCGTCCATTTAATATGGCGGAATTTCAGGCTGCACTAAATGGTTGCAACAAGTCGGCTCCAGGAAGTGATAGAGTCTTGTACGAGATGATCAAACACCTAAACCCCGAAACCCACAAAACACTACTATCACTCTTTAATTCCGCGTTCTCTGCCGGTTACATTCCGCCCGCTTGGAAAGAAGCAATCATCATTCCTATTCTCAAAGAAGGCAAGGACCCTTCCTCAGCCAGTAGCTATAGGCCTATAGCCTTGACAAGTTGTATGTGCAAAATCTTTGAGAAAATGATTAACCGGCGCCTCATCCATTTTCTTGAAAGCAACAAAATACTCGATCCCCTACAGTGCGGTTTCAGGGAAGGTAGATCCACAACAGATCACCTTGTCCGCATCGAGACAAATATCCGTGATGCCTTTGTACACAAACAGTTTTTCTTATCAGTATTTTTAGACTTGGAAAAGGCATACGACACAACTTGGCGTTTTGGAATTCTCCGTGACCTGGCTGGAATGGGAATCCGAGGCAATTTATTAAATGTGATTCAGAGCTACCTCTCTGATCGCACGTTCCGTGTCAGAGTTGGTAACGTACTGTCTCGACAATTCACACAGGAAGCTGGTGTACCACAAGGTGGTGTGCTGAGCTGTACATTATTTATTGTCAAAATGAACTCGCTCCAAACTGTCATACCACGTACAATGTTTTATTCTGTATATGTGGATGACGTACAAATAGGTTTCAAATCATGTAGTATTTCTATCTGCGAGCGACATGTACAGCTTGGGCTAAACAAATTATCTAAGTGGGCTGACGAGAATGGATTTAAACTAAACCCACTAAAAAGCACGTGTGTTCTCTTCTCGAACAAGCGAGGTATATTACCTGACCCCACTATTTATCTTAATCGGCAACAGCTACCTGTGAGCCATGAACATAAATTTTTAGGCCTCATTTTAGACTCTAAATTAACATTTATCCCCCACTTGAAGTATCTGAAAGCGAAGTGTCTGAAGACAATGAATCTACTAAAGATCTTGTCCCGGACATCTTGGGGAAGTGACAGGAGGTGCCTCTTAAACTTGTACAAAAGTCTCGTACGGTCGCGCCTTGACTACGCAGCTATAGTGTATAACTCTGCTACACCTAGTGCTTTGAAGATGCTAGATTCCGTTCACCACTTGGGTATCCGTATTGCTACTGGTGCCTTCAGGACTAGTCCTGTTGAAAGCCTGTACGTTGAGTCCAATGAGTGGTCTCTGGATCTCCAAAGGACATATTTAAGTCTCTCCTACGCCCTGAAAGTTAGATCAGACATCCAACATCCATGTCATTCTACCATTCGCGACATGTCTACTGTCAGGCTGTTCCGTAACCGCCCAGCCAACCGGCCTCCTCTGTCTCTCCGGTTAGAAGCACTGTCAGAAAAAACAGAGGTCCCTCTTCTAGGGGATGTACTAATGGCCCCTACTTTGCTACCACCGCCTTGGGAATGGCACACTATTCAGTGTGACATCTCTTTCATAGAAATATCCAAACACGCACCGGAGGCACATATACATTCCCATTTTCTTGAACTCCAGGCCAAGTACTCCTGCACAGAATACTACACAGATGCTTCGAAGTCCACTGCTGGCGTTTCTTACGCAGCTCTCGGAGACTCATTTTCTACATCTGGGGCACTAAATCCACACACATCTATCTTTACAGCGGAAGCATATGCTATACTCTCGGCTATTCAACACATAAGGCTCACAAACGTCGCTAGGGCTATTGTCTTCACAGACTCATTAAGTGTGGTCAAAGCCCTAAGCAATCTACGGAAACACAAGAACCCCGTTTTTAATGAACTCTACAGTTTATTGTGTTCCGCATATATGTGCAACCAAATGATTGTCGTATGCTGGGTACCTGGCCACAAAGGTATAAAAGGCAATGAAGCTGCTGACACAAATGCTACGTCAGTAACCTTTAGCGATACAGACCCAAATATCCCCATCCCTGTCACAGACCTAAAGCACTTTCTACGCCGTAAGCTGAGGAAGCATTGGCAAGGAGAGTGGGATACCCAGGTACTAAATAAGTTACACATGATAAAACCAAAACTAGGGAACTGGATAACTGGGAAAACGGCACGATATAAAGAAGTGCTTGTTTGTCGATTAAGAATAGGACACACTTACAGTACTCACTCTTACCTCTTGACTGGGAATGATCCTCCGATTTGTAGTAAGTGCGGCAATATTCTGACAGTTGTCCATGTTCTTATTCAGTGCCCTGCTATAGAAGCAGAGAGGAAAAGGTATTTCCCTTCTGCATATCGTGAAAACATACCCCTTCACCCATCATATTTTCTTAGCCATGAACCGCTTTTTAACCTGAAAATAGTTTTAGAATTCTTAAATGAAGTAAACACCCTGAAAATCATTTGGCCAGGTAATTTTAGCAAGTGATTAACGGCCCTTGTATTCAAGGGCTCCCCTCAAGCCCTACTATTACTGTTATATGTGTTACATCATACGTTTTTAACGAAACCCATTTGCCATAGCCCACATCACTAACTAGGTAGTGTCATTATTTTACCACTTACATGTTTTACGCCATTTACAGCGACAGTTTTTTAGGCCCTTCTACAGCCATGTCAGATCTACTTTGAGGAATTTATTGTCCACGCCATCCACAATTCATCGATAACATTACCATTTGTCATGGCGCTCTTTGGCCATACCTGGCCCTTGCGCCATAAAACACCACACATCATCATCATCATCAAAGACCTAGACGAGCTCGCCGCCGAAGCAAAGCGCATCCAAGGGGACATCCTCACGGCACGGGCATACCGTCCGTCTCCGCACGCTGCGCTGTCACTCGCCCCTCGCTGCGCGTGGAACGGCGGCGGGATCGCTTCACATGCCCCTAGGGTCGACGCGTCGGCATCGTTCGCCGACGAGAAGGTCCAGCGTGGTTGGGAATTATCTGACCGCGCCTTGGACCCGTTCGCCTACGCGCTGAAAACAGCACAGCATAACGCGGCACGCAGTGCGCCGCGGCAGGAACTTGCGACTAATGCGAGAAAGGAGGAGCGGCACATGCCGACTGCCGAGCGTGGAAGCTACGGCCCGCCGGATTGGAGCGAAGGGCGCCCACGCCACCGAGGCTTCGGTGGCCGTTGCTACGAGTGCGGCGGAATCGGCCAAGCGCGCCGGGCCGAGGTCGAGCACGTGGTTCGGGAAACGGGCGAGGCCGCCGGTGATCCACATTGGGTCCCGGGCGGCGATCTCGAACACAACCGGTGATTTCGATTTACTTGCACCTTTGACTTGTCGCGTAGGAGATGTCGCGGACTCGCAGGCGCCGTTCATCGAGCTAACGATAGCCCGAAAGAAGTTTGCCGCATTATTGGATACTGGCGCAAGCGCTTGTTTATTTGGTGATGAGGTGTTGCATCATCCCCGCGAGAACAATATCCGCTTAAGAGATAGTGACACCACTTTCCGCCTTGCTTCCGGCACAGCACAATCGAGCGGTGCAGCTACGCTAGTTATTCGTTGGGAGAGACGCGTCAGGCGACAACGCCTCGCACATCTTCCCGGTCTGTCAGTGCCTGTTATTTTAGATCGAGACTTTCTCGCCAAGTGAGGTATTTTGATAGACATCGCCAGCGGAGGTTACCGAGAGAACAGAACGGGTGCTTTGAAGCGTTTCGCAAAAGAGCCCGTGCCTGCGGAGACACGCCAGTCTCCGGGCGCGGCGCGAGCGGGCCACATCCAGCCACAGCCGAGCGAGCAAACAGTCATCGGTAAAGGCGATGAAAGCAACGGAGAGACGGTGGCACAACATTGTGTCGCGGTGTTGCAAGGGGCAGCGCACCCACTTTTCTCAGAGGTCAACCGCCTGCCGGAGAGAGAAAGGGCACGACTGTCATCGCTGTTGTACGAATAAGACGCGATTTTCATGGACCGTCTGGGCCACACTACGCTAGTCAGGCACAAGATAGACACCGGTGACGCTGCGCCGTGGAAGTGTAATCCTCGGCCGATAAGCTTGACTAAACGGAAAGCACTTGACAGCGCCTTAGACGAACTCATCGACACAGGCGTTGTGGAAAGGTCGAACAGCCCATGGGGCTTCCCAGTAGTTCTAGTCCCGAAGAAGGACGATACTTATCGCGTTTGTGTAGACTACCGCAGGCTGAATGAGGTTACGAAGAAGGATGCGTACCGTCTACCCTCCATTTCCTCTTTAGTATCTAACCTAGGCGGGGCGAAGTGATCGCGGGATCGAATCCCGGCCGCGGCGGCCGCATTTCGATGGAGGCGAAATGCAAAAACGCCCGTGTGCTTGCGTTGTAGTGCACGTTAATGAACCCCAGGTGGTCAAAATTATTCCGGTGCCCTCCACTACAGCGTGACTCATAATGCGAACTGGCTTTGGCACGTAAAACCCCAGAAAGAAGACGGGGCGAAGTACTTTACGACGCTCGATGCTAGTCGTGGATATTTTCAGGTTGAAATAGAGGACCGTGAAAGAGAAAACGGCGTTCAAAAATCAAATCAAAATATTTATTCCAACATTACAAGGCAAATGCAATGTTGAGGATGACAGGTAAAAAGCCTTCTTGAGGCTTGACCGGCCCTGCATCCTATACACTTGGCAGAGCAGTGGTTACAAGGCACAATATGATCAAAAGAAACTCGTAAACAAGGCAATGTAAGGTTTTTAAGTCAGTTTTAAGAGATAAGTGATATCGAAGATTAATTGAAAAATTATTCAGGGAAGAATGTGTTACATTTTATATTGGAATACCTAAGTATAGGAGCGTAGAAAAGCCTTAAATTCTGGAGGGTTCATTTTTGCAATATCAATGTCTATTTCTTTGAAAGAATTTAATAACCTCGGTAAATTATTTTCAAGCATCTGTTTGCTATAATTTGTCCTATGTCTTGCAACATTCCATATTTCAGTGCGGCGGGTGGTGTAGGCAGGTACATTGTGATGCAGGTTGGCAATTTTCACAAGGGTAACGTTATGTTTCTTTATACTGAAGTAATACTCCCGTAGGAGTCTATAAGTGTACAGGTCATGAATTTTTCTTATGTGGTACCTATCGAAGAGTGGTGCGGTGTGGTCAGTGTAAGATACATTGGCAATAATACGTAGCGCCCTTTTCTGCTTGACAAGTATATTGTTAAGATTTGTTTGTGTGGTAGTACCCCATACTAAATGACCGTAATTGATATGCGAGGCAAACAAAGCATTATATAGCAGTATTTTAACAGAAGTGGGGAAAGTGTGTCTATTGCGACTTAGCATACCAACTGTGCTACTGAGCTTCTTGAGGACTGAGTCTATGTGGTCGTCCCATTGTAAGGTCTTGGAGAAGGTTACACCAAGAATTTTAATTGTGTTCACAACCTCAATATTCGTAGACTCAAACGTTAAATTGTGATGCTGTGGGATTTCTTTACCTGGAGTTCGAAAAATTACTGCTTTGGTCTTATTGCAATTAACCTGTAGATAATTCTTGTTTGACCAAGTGGAAAGCCTATCAAGTTCATTTGCCATTCTCAGTAATTCTGTGTAGTTATGAGACGATATAAAAATACTTGTGTCATCGGCATACATTACAAATTTTGCTTGTTTGTAAATAGATATTAGATCATTGACATAAATGTTGAAAAGTAACGGCCCCAGAATACTTCCTTGTGGTACACCTGAAATTATTTGTTTGGGTTGCGATTTGAATTCATTTATTGAGACAAATTGATGCCTGTTATTGAGATAGGAGGATAATAATGCGAGTGACGTGCCCCTTACTCCATACCATTCTAGCTTACTGAGGAGAATATTATGATTGATGTGGTCAAAGGCTTGCGTGTAATCAACAAATATACCGATTGTTATTAACCTGTTTTCGAAGTTTCTTAATATGTACTCTTTCTGATCTAACAGTGCCAGTTCTGTGGATTTGTGCTTCTGAAATCCATACTGAGATTCAGTTATAAGTAGGTATCTGCTACAAAATGATGACAACCGATTTTGGATAATTTTCTCCAAGCCCTTTGAGAAAATTGGGAGGATCGATATTGGGCGATAGTTTTTTACATTTTGTTTGTCACCTTTTTTAAATATGGGGGTTACTCTGGTAGTTTTCATTCTGTCAGGAAAAGTACCACAAGAAATACACAAGTTGTAAATGTACACCAAAATAGGGGCGATTTCATAAATGACATATTTAATAGGCCGTATCTGCAGGTCGTCTACGTCATAGCTACGTGAATTCAGATAAACGGAACACACCTCAGCAGAGTCAGTTGGTACGAGAAAAACTGAATTTTTGTTTCTGGGTGTTGCGATATCATTAGTGGGGTGAGAATTCGGGTCAGAATTCTTGGCTACGAAGTACTGGTTAAATACATCAGCAAGTTCCTGGTCTTTCACTATTCGTCCGTTTAATGAAATTTCTTGTGGTGACTCTCCCTTCTGCTTCCGTCCCGTAAGAGTGTTAATCTTGTTCCATAGTTTATCAGTTTGTCCTGTGCAAGATTCAAACTCCCGAATATAATACGCGTCTCTTGCCGTTCTTAATTCTTTTGTTAACTTATTTCTAAAGGTCTTAAACAATTTAAGATGTAAAGGTTCCCGAGTTTTTAGAAACTTCGCATACAACCTATCTCGTTTTCTCATTTTCGTTAAAAGCTCTTTGGTTACCCAAGGCTTTCGAATCTTTGTACCGATTTTTCGCTCTTTCGTGACAAAGTGTTGCCTGTATACTGCCACAAAGGCATTAATGAAGATATCGTAAGCCTTTTCTGCTGTGTTTTCTAGAAAAACTTTATCCCAGCAGGTCCCTCGTATCTCGATCTGAAATGCTTCCAGAGAGTTTTCCGTAATGCTTTGCAAGGTTATACACGTTTTCATCATTTTCTTGGTGCTTTCGGGAGCTTTAACAGACATACATATTGGCATATGGTCACCTATGCAGCAGCTTAGAACGGCACTTGAGACATTGGTTGGGTCATAGTTGGTGATGAAGAGGTCGAGCAGTGTTGCTGATGTGGAGGTTAATCTTGTTTCTGACTTAATAACATTCGCGTACCCATAAGATATAAGTAGTCTTTCAAAGTCTACTGTTTTGCGAGTAGCACCTTTCATGTCAATGTTAAAATCACCGCCAATAATAACTCTCTGCCTATTCTCACTTGCAAAAATAAATTTCTCAAGAAAAGTGAAAAACGTGCAATAGTCTCCGTCAGGGGGACGATAACACGTGGCAAGAAGCAAACACTTGCTTTCAACACAAAGCACTTCGTAGTCATTGGTTATACAACAGAAATCAGTTAACAAGTCAGTTTTCATAGTCATCTATCAATAACGAGACACCTCCGCCACGTCTTGATGTCCTGTTCAAGTAAAATGTGTTTTTGTTAGGCAATTTAAATACCTCAGAATCTTCATTATACCATGTTTCACTAAACATAACAACGTCGCAGTGTGTGTTTATATCAGCAAAGTATGCTTCTAATTCCGGAATTTTATTATTCAGCGATTGGGCATTCATATGTATACAGCTCAGTCGTTTTTCACCGAGGCCTCGTGGAGTGAACCATTTTTCTTTTGGTATATGTCGGCCTTTTGGCTTAGTCGGAGCTCCCGCTGCTTATCAGAGGTTGATGGACCGAGTTATAGGAGATGCGAAGAGGCAACATGCTCTCGCATATCTCGAGGACATAGTGGTTTATTCGAAAACATTCGACGAGCACTTGCGCCACTTGAGAGACGTCCTAGACAGGTTGAGGTCCGCGGGTATCACGCCGAGCCCGAGTAAAGCTCAGATAGCTGCGAACAGAATAACGCTGTTGGGATTCACGCTGGACAACGGCTGCATTCTGCCGAGTGAGGATAAAGCTCGAGGCTATCCTGAGGTACCCGTCGCGGAAAGATATCGGCGAACTGGGACGCTTTCTGGGGTTGGTGAACTTTTATCGCAAATTCATTCCAGACTGCGCGGCAGTGCAAGCGCCTTTAACAAAGCTCTTGAGGAACGACGAGCGTTGGACTTGGGGTCAAGAACAGGAGGCGGCACTGCGCGGCCTCACAAAGGTGCTTGCTGACACGGCAGAGTTGCAGCTGCCCGACTTGAATAGGGAGGTTGTGACTCAAACAGAGGCAAGCAACCTGGGTCTAGGTGCAATTTTGCTTCAGGAGCACGGAGGCATTCTCCGACCGGTTGCGTTCGCGAGCCGTTCATTGACGCTGGCGGAAAGGAACTACTCGGTGACAGAGAAAGAGTGTTTCGCGATAGTTTTCGCTCTGCGAAAGTTCGACTATTATGTCGACGGAATGGCATTCACGATTGTGACTGACCACATGGCTCTCACTTGGTTGAGGCGCTTGAGCGAGCCGAGTGGGTGCCTGACGCGTTGGGCACTGCTGCTGCAGCGTTACGACTTTAACGTGCGCTACCGCAAAGGAAAAAGCAATGCCGCAGCTGACGCACTTTCGCGAGCGCCAATCCGAGGCGAGGGAGAAACTCTGGCCGTAGCCCGAGTAAGGGACGCGGAACAACCGTCGATCCTGGGCGAGAGCGTAAACCAGGTAGATTTTGTCGGTTCCGCAGGAGTTGTCTTCAGCAGAAAGGAGCTGTTCGAGGCTCAGCAGCAGGATCCGTTTTGTCGAAAAGTGCTCGACGGGCTCCGGGAGCTGGGCGGCGCGGCCGCCGCGCACATGGAGACAGCTGGTGTTGCTGTCGGTGCGGAGCGCTCAGGAACAGCTGGTAATGCTGGGAGCGCGCTGGATTCCTATCTGCTGAATTCCGACGGCATCTTGCTGAGGTAATTCCCACCGAGAACGACACAAGTGAGGCGTTTAAGGTGGTGATACCGCGCGCGTTGAGAGGAGCACTGCTACGCTACTTTCATGACTCGTGTATCGCTGGGCACGCGAATGGCCCCAAGACTTACGTTAAGTTGTGCCACTTCGCTACCTGGCTTGGCATGAAACGGGACGTGATTCGCTATGCCCGCTCGTGTCATGTGTGTCAAAGCGTGAAGCCCCGAGGCGAACGACTGCCCGGCTTCATGCAGCCTATCGACAGCCAGACTCCCTGGCAAATCGCGGCGTGTGACGTCATGGGACCGTATCCCACAACACCGAGCAGGAACAAATACTTCCTGGTGGTCACGGATTACTTCAGTAAATGAGTAGAACTTTTCCCCCTACGAAAACTGACGGCACAAGTGATCATGGATAAGTTGATGGAGGTTTTCACCAGGTTTGGTTTTCCGGAGCAGTTGATAACGGACAATGCGTCCTACTTCACTGCAAAGATGTTCGTTGACTCATGCGCCGCACTTGGCATTAAACACAAGAAAACGACAGCCTACCATGCTCAGTTGAACCCCACTGAACGAGTCAGTCGCAACATCAAGCACATGCTTGTCGCGTTCTCTGAAAGGCATAAGGACTAGGATACCTACCTTCCAGAGATCGGGTTCGCATTGTGATCGACAGTGAACCGCTCGACTGGGTATGCGCCTTCTCTCAACCTGGGGAGAGAGCTGCCGAATCCGATGGATAGGGTTCTCGCGGATCGCAGCGGAATGCCAGTCGCGCCGTCAGCACTAGCTAAATACGCGACGCATCTACGTGCCAAGATGACGGAAGCTTTAATCTTTCCACTGCTAGGGCACAACAGACGGCGCAGTACGACCACTCGCATCGGAACGTCCACTATGAAGTGGGCGATCTGGTGCTTCGACGCCAGCACGTTCTCAGCGATGCTACCAAACAGTTCGCTGCCTCGCTGGCGCCGAAGTAGACCGGGCCGTATCAAGTGCGACAGAAGGTTTCCTCGCATGTTTACCGGGTCGAGAACAAGAAAGGAAAGCGGATCGGCGGACCGGTACACGTATGCGACCTGAAACGCTAGATACCGCGTGACGAGCGGTGGGATGACGATCAGGCCCTCCCTGAACCGCGATCGCTGGAAAAATCTTGTTTTCTATGGTGTTGACGATAAACCCTCAGAATCATGGGATGAATCCGAAGCTACGGTAAAGAAGATTTGCAAAACGAGCCTTGGAATTCAACTCGGGTCTCTGGAAAGGGCGCACCGCTTAGGACGCTATAACGAAAATAGAAAAAGACCGATTATTGTTAAATTTTCCTTGTATAAAAAGCGTCAGGCGGTGCTTCTTAATGCTAAAGAATTTAAGAATTTGCAGTACAGCGTAGGCGAAGATTACTCATCTGAAACGAGAAATACAAGAAAGAAGTTATGGGAATACGCTAAGGCAAAAAGAGAAGATAAGAACAATAAAGTGAAACTGAATTTTGACAAACTGATCATCAACGGCAGGGCTTTCAGGTGGGATGAAGACAAAGAGGAGGTCGTCCCATTACGTAGGCAGTGACAGACTAGAAAAAAGCAGAAGTACCAATGTCGAGAACTCGTTGCTGTCATCGTGAACTGCCGAAGCATAGTAAACAAAACAGCCGAGCTTTCTAGGTTGATAGAAATTGTTCACGCTGACATAGTCCTTGGCACTGAATCTTGGTTAAAGCCTTCAATTGCTGATAGTGAGGTGTTTCCAGAAAACTACGTCGTCTATCGCAAAGATAGGCCCACTGCAGGTGGGGGTGTCTTTTTGCTTGTTCATTCATCATTACGGTCTTCAGAAATTGATTACGAGTGCAACGCACTGGAGTCTGTATGGTGCAAAATAGTCCTATCTGATAATTTCACGTTCACTGTTGGAGTCGTTTATCGCTCGCCCAGCTCGCACAACGCAAGCATTATATGAAATTCTCACCGAGGCGTCAGCTCAGACGATGCTTCTTGGGGGTGATTTTAATCTGCCTGGGTTATCTTGGTGCAATGATACGTGTACAAGTTCTGGCGGGCGCATAAACCTTGCGATGAAAAATATCGTGGACACGTTTGGTCTGAGGCAGTACGTTACCGATCCTACTCGCAATGACGCTGTGTTAGACTTACTGTTTTGTAACTCGCCAGATTTCGTAAGAAATGTGACTGTCATTCCGGGAATTAGCGATCATCTTGCTGTTGTTGCCGGTATTCGAAAAGAAAAAAAACCGTGCGAAGTTATCTACGAGTAAAAGGATCTACTTTTATGAGAAGGGTGACTATGATGCAATTTCTAAGAAACTTCGTAATTTCTTTTCTATTTTTAAGTGCTTATCTGAGGAGCGTAATGTGCATGATATGTGGGACAACTTTAAAAATATGTTACTCGAGCTGGTAAATGCACATATCCCCAATGTTGATTCTTCACGGCTTAAAAAGCACAAGCAGCCATGGGTAACAAGACATATACTAAAGCTTATCAAGAAAAGGAAGAGGGCGATTAACGCAATCAAGAAAAACAAATCAGCTGCTCATTTTGAAAAACTACTTACGATTACAAGCGAATATAAGTTAAATATAGGAAAAGCTAAAGATAACTACTTCACCGAGCTGAGCAACAAAATGAAATCAAACCCTAAAATGTTTTGGAAGTACTTGAAACAGTGTGGTTTAGATTCCTTCGGAATACAGGAGCTAAATTATAATGGTACGATAATTGGTATGATAAAGCTGCGTGCCTAAACAACTTTTTTCATTCGGTTTACTTACCCAACCACACCTGTCATACTCATACACCTACAATGAATATTTCTCCTATGCTTCCTGTTGAGCTTAGTGTTAATGGAATTGAAAAAATATTCAAGGATGTTGATGAGAGCAAATCTAGTGGTCCGGATGGAATTTCTCCACGTGTACTCAAACGTTGTGCGGGGCCAATTTCTATGTACCTTTATTTAATTTTTTAAAGATCTTTATCGACAGATATTTTACCACACGACTGGAAAATTGCGCACGTTGTTCCGATACATAAAGGTGGGTCCAAAAAAGACGTTGGTAACTATAGGCCAATATCACTTACGTCTATCCCGTGTAAAATACTTGAACATATCTTATATAAAGAAATAACTAATCATCTAAATGAGCATAAGGTACTGATTAACGAGCAGCATGGCTTTCGTAGGGGACTATCTTGCACAACACAATTAGTTGAATTTTATCATGACATAACATAGAGCGTAGATGCAGGAGGACAGGTAGACGGTGTGTTCCGGGATTTTCCTAAAGCCTTCGACACTGTATCACATTCACTCATTGTTTAAGCTTAATACCCTAAACATTGATGCAACTGTTTTTAAATGGATTGAAAGTTACCTTTCTCAAAGAAGGCAATGTGTAATACTGAATGGAAAATGCTCCGAATATGCATATGTTACGTCAGGAGTCCCACAGGGCTCAGTTCTGGGTCCGCTATTATTTTTAATTTATATTAATGACATTTCTGCCGCAATTTCATCTTCTGTACGGCTGTTTGCGGATGACTGCGTTGTGTACGAAAAGATTGTCCATCACAATGATACAATTGAACTTCAGAACGACTTATCACTTATTCATGACTGGTTTACTAAATGGAAAATGACTTTGAACATAGCAAAGTGTGTGCATATCTCATTTACTAAAAAGAAAAAACCAATTCAGTCACGGTATCATCTGAACAATGTACTATTGAAGCAAGGCAGTACCTATAAGTATCTAGGTGTGCTACTGTCGCCTGACTGTTCGTGGAAACCTCACGTAAACAGTATCATAGCCAAAGCTGGTAAAGCTTTGAATTTTATTCAGAGAAACCTGCGATGTTCACATGAGAATTTAAAACATATGGCAAATACAACTTGTGTTAGACCAATCTTAGAATATGGCTGCGTTGTGTGGGACGCCACCGAGGTAACCTTCATTGCCGCTCTAGAACAAATACAAAACCGTGCTGCCAGGTTCGTCTTGGGGCGGTACGGAAGGAGGGAGAGCATCACTGCAATGAAGGCTGAGCTAGGATGGGAATCTCTTTCTGCTCGCCGCAATAAACTGAGATTAAAATTTTTATATTCTATTTACTATAATAAAACTGGAATTAGTAGGGAAATTTACCTAAGAAAACCTCATTACATTTCAAAACGAACTGATCATAGTTGCAAAATCCTCGAGTACTCTGCCAAGACGAACATGCATGCGAACTCATTTTTGTTCGAACAATCAAACAGTGGAATAGGTTGAGTGAACAGCAAGTGAATTGTGTGAATGAAGATGTATTTTATTCCATGCTGTAACCCCCCTGCTGTAACGCCTTTGGGCGCTGCGGGGTAATCGATGAATAAAGAAAAGAATAAAGAGCAGCCAGAACTGAACGGCAAGCCCGCATCCACGCTCCAACTTGCGCAGCAAGCGGGGACCACCGGGCGCTCCCGGTCCTGTGTGATGTTTCTGGCAAAGAGCAAGGTGTCACGCGCAACGCGCAATGCGAGTGTTAACCTTATCTGTGCCGACTTTACCGCACAGATGGAGAAATACGAGCAATATACGCGCCGCCGAGACGACTCGGTGGCGGGATGCCCTCCCTTTGGGGAGTCTCCACGAGGGCGCTCGGCCCACCAGAGACGTCAGGCCTCACCCCGGACACCCGCAAGACCGGCTTACCACTAGAGCCAGCGCCAGGCCTCACCCCGGACGCCCGCAAGACCGGCCCAACAAACACCACGCCGCCGCTTCCCCAACGGCCCATCGCCTCGCCGCCCGACCTCTGCGTCCGCCGAGGCTCAGTCACCGGCACCACAGGAGCCCGGCGAGAGGACCCCCAACTAACAAGGCCGCAGCACCCGGGACGTGGCGACGGGGACGTCCCAAGATGGCGTGGACCCGCCGGCGGCCTACGTATCCTACAGGCCTTGGCGGCGGCAGGACGGCTCGCACCGGCACGCCCCCGGAGCGGCTGTTCCGGCTGTTCCAAGGCCGGACAGTCCGAGACGTTGACCGGAGGGCGAAGGGCGCCTGCCTGCCGCTGCGGGCGGGTACAAGGCTGTGCGGCTGTGGGGCCGTGCGGGTCCACCAGAGCCACGACCGGGGGGCCCGGCACCGGATCCGAACGCGGGGTTCGCGAAACCCACCGCCACTGCAGCAGAGGCCGCCTAGCGGGGCAGCCCAGGCCATGCTGGCCCGAGCGGCCCGGGAGAATGAGTTTGCGGAGTGGCTGCTCTAGGTGGCGACCGGCCACCCAAGATCCGCTGCTGGAACGGCGCCTCAAAAAGAACAGGAGCAGCCATCCGCGGGGCAGCCGGCTGCAGAACCCCCGGCGGGCACAACGACCGAGGGTGCGGAGGCGGTGGGGCCCGCAGCGGCGACAGTCGACGCCGGAGGGGAAGCGGAGGTGGAGGTGGTGGCATCGGAGGCGCCGAATGACGACGCGGTACTGCTGCTGGAGGCGCCGCTTGCCATGGAGGTTGAGGCCGAATTGTTGGCCATGCTTGACGAATAAAATGCGTTCATGTCTCTCGCGTCCGAGGGCGTTCTTAAGGGGAGGAGGATGTGGGGAGTACACGCCGCCACCTTCTCCCGCGGGCGCTCGCCGTCGCTTGCGCACGTAGCGCACTCGGCGGGAGCCGGGCGGACATCTTCTCGGGCGCGCACAGCGCGCGCAGCGGGAGCCGGGCGGACACGGGAGAGATGCACTTTGCCCTCTGCGGGTTCTCGCTCGCCTCTCGCGACGCGCGTGCCCGCGAGGGAAGAGGGAAAGTATCTGGCGGGCGAGGAGGACATTCCCCTCGCGAAAAGGTAAAAAGGTATAAAAGAGCGCAACCGAGAGACCCCTGGGTCTCTCTGACCTTGCTACACCTACCTGCCCATACGGATATATCCGCTGCAACCCGTGAGTGACCTCGTTTGCGTGACTATCACACGCGACGAGGTAAGCCTATTTTATTACTTATTATACAGAGCGTACTTCCCTCTGCAAGTGTGTTGTATTGCCCGCAGCAATAAACGTTGTTCAGTTGACTCGCTTGTTGCCTTATTCGCCCGAACCCTATGTAGCTGCGATTATACGCGCTACGTTTTGGGGAAGACCCCCACAATTTAGACGGTGACCAACAAGCCTTGGTGTTTTCGGTTTATGCCAGGTCGTTCGGCACTACGGCATGTCGAGTGGATATATCTTTTGTGGCACATTACTAAAGAATATATCCACAAGGTCGCGTTATAGTTGGGGGCGATTTCGACGCCATGCACACATGCTGGGGCTATCGCCGGTCAGATGCTCCTCGAAGACACCTATGGCAGCACTTTGCCAAAGCCAAACTAACCATCGCCAACGAACTAACGTTACCCACTCGCCTTGGCCAACACGGAAGCCAGCGAGATACTTCTCTAGACCTGACACTAGTTTCTCATCTAAAAGAAATTGTATGGACGCGGGCTGAAGATGTCATGGGCAGCGAACATTACCCAGTGGTGGTGTCATGGACCCGTTGAGGGCGACAATCTCGGAAACTTAAACAACGCCATCGCATAGAGGAGCACGTCTCGGGATGATTGCAGGCAAGCGCTCGGTGGACGAACACGTTCCCAGATCATCAGTCAAATTAACGATGCTAATAAGAAAGTTACAACACAGCTTTCAGTTAAATTAGATGCCCCGAAACCGGACTCCCATCTTTTGAGCCTGTGGAATCGTAGGCTTCGTGCTCTCAAGGCATATCTTCGATCTGGTCGCACAGCTAGCCGTAGGCGCGCGCTTTCTCGTATTACTCAGGAGGTTGAATGGTATACTATGCAACTCGCTCTCAGTGATTGGCAGCTGCTGTGCCACTCGCTTAATGGCACAGGTAACTTATTGAAGGCCTGGCGCATATTTCGCGCTTTCCTCGGACGCAAGCGACCAAATTCATTCTCCCAAAGCATAGCTCATGAAACTGAACGTCTCCCCGGCTGAGCTAGCTATTCAAGCAGGGAAGGTATTTTTTCCCAACCTGGAAAGGTAGGCATGCCTTGCCTGCAGGACCCCCCCATCAGGCAAATCCCACGAATACGACATGCCCTTCACGTTGGACGAACTAGAGGCAGCACTGTATTACTGCAACCACAATAGCGCCCCAAGACCGGATGGAGTACGTTTTCGACGCTTCTGAACCTTCCCAAACCGTATAAACTTGCCCTGTTGAAAGTGATCAACCAACATTGGACCAACGGTGATCTTCCCTATGCCTCGAAGAAAGCAGTGGTGAAACCGATTCCAAAACCTGGCAAGCCAAGTCGGTCATTACAACACCTCAGGCCGATTTCCTTAACTTCTAACGTTTGTAAGGTGGTAGAACGCACGGCTTTACGTAGACTTGAATGGCACTTACACAAACATAACATCTTGTCCCCTATGCAAGTAGGATTTCGCCGAGGGCTCTGCGCACAGGATATTCTCAGAAGGCTTCATAAGGACGTTCTCGCATACCCTCGCAGCGCACAGCTGCGGGTAGTTGTTGGAGTCGACGTCAAAAAGGCGTTTGATACCGCGCCCCACCCTACCTTACTTCACCGACTTCAGGCAGTGGGCATAGGTGGGAACCTGTACCGTTTCGTGAAAGCATTTCTTGCGGACAGAACATTCGCGGTGATGGTTGGGGATACGCTCGGTGAATGGAAACATAATGAAATAGGAGTCCCTCAAGGTGCTCTCATATCTCCCGCGATTTTTAACATTGCGATGTCAGGCCTCCCACTAACGCTGACATCGATACCCGGTCTTAATTATGTCGTGTATGCGGACGATATAACCCTGTGTACCAACTCAGGGTCCCCTAGGGAGCAACTAGTCCTGCAGGCAGGCCTCAACACCGTCCACGATTACATTAAGGAGTGTGGCATGCAAACCTCACCGCAAAAAACCCAGTACGTGGCTGTCATTAATGGACCACGGCTGCGAACTTCGTCAGCAGTGTTAACGTTAACTCAAATAATTAACGTAGCTTTACAAAATAATATACTTGTGTGTGTCATATTCCTGGACCTAAAAAAAGCCTTTGATACAGTTGATCACAACCTACTTCTGCATAAACTAAAGCATTATGGTTTTCGCGGTGGCTCATTGGACCTTCTTACTAGTTACCTCCATGAACGAATGCAGCTGGTCAGAATGAACAATGTTACATCATCACCTAAGAATATGCGCACCGGAGTCCCTCAAGGATACGTCCTTGGGCCACTTTTATTTTCGCTATATATTAACGACTTCCCACTTATATTAAGTACAAGTGAAGTCCTAATGTACGCCGATGACACCTGTATTGTAGTAACAGCCGATAACATTTGTGATCTCGAAACTAAACCAAACGAAGAGTTGAAAAAAGCAAGTGATGGGTTTTTAATGAACAAACTTGCAATTAACATTAAAAAGACTAAATATGTGGTATTTCGAACGCGTAACAATATATTGCCCGATAAATAATTAGATTTACAAATAAACGACTTTACATTAGACGAAGTCAGATCATTTCAGTATCTTGGCGTGACTTTCGATAGCAATCTGCACTGGCAAGAACAAATAAGCGCAGTTTGCACGAAGCTCGCATCGGGATGCTACGCACTCTCACAAGCAGGTCATCATCTCGACAGTAACACTCTGCGTATTTTATTTCTCGCACTCATCCATAGCTATATCGCATACTGTAATGAATCGTGGAGTGCGACATACAAAACTTATTGAACCTGTACGCAAACTCCAGAAAAGAGCCCTGAGAAGAATTACCCAATCATGTTACGATGAACCTAGTCAGCCTCTGTTTAATAGAATGAATGTTTTGCAGTATGATATGATACACGAATTAAAAATCGCTACCTGTGTTTTCAATATTGTTAAAAACAACCTGCCTTTTCATATTTCTACATTTTACACATCCTATCGAGCGACCAGAAATCAAACGTACGGAAATTTTAATCTTCCTCCAACTAGGAATATTTACGGACAACGTTTGCTTCAGTTTTCAGGGGCAAAAATTTGGAATAAACTACCAGTAGAGATAAAACAAGCAAATAATTTTTCGTCCGTGCTTAAAAAATACTTGCTTAGCCTGAATAACCCATTTCAAAGTGAACAATCATGATGTCCTTTATTGTGTTCGTAAATCGTTGAAGCCTGCTAAAAAATACCATGCCTAATTGTTGTTTAGATTTTTTTTCGATATTAATAATGTATGCTTTGAACCTTCATAATAATGAAGTAATTTGCCTGCAATCCTCTTGTTAACTAGTGTTTTATATTAGAAATGTTTAATACTGTAACATGCTCTTCACTATGTCGCATTTCTTTTGTACGCTCGTGCTACGTAAATGTGTAAGATTGATACGTGTATGGCACGTGATGTATCTCACTTGTTTTTGTACTTATAATTTATTTATTTTTCATTGGACCCGCAACTAGCCTATGGCTATGGGTTCAACCAGTTTTGGTATTTCTGTATGTTCTAAGTCTGCAAATAAAGAATTGAATTGAATTGAGACAGAAGGCAACCTTATCACCCTCATTTAGAGGACTCAATCATTTGCCCGAAACAAACAATCCGCATACTCTGCATGCTAATTGACGAGGATGGAGGAGCCAAAAGCTGGCTTCGTGGCACAGTTCTCAGTTGCCATCAGGCCTTACACCTTATGCGCCGCGACTCTGCGCGTGGGTTGGACTCTATCAAATAGCCCTAGCTCTCGTCGCATCAAAAATGCTATACGCATGTCCTTACATGCGACTTAACGCGACCCGATGCCTTGAGCTTGAGCGCATAAACCACAAGGCGATGCGCCTGGTTACCGGGCTACCACAGTACTGCCCTATTGCTGACCTACGCTCATGTAGCAGAATCAATGCCCTGCAGGATCTGGCTGAGCAGCAATTGCACGCCCAGCGTGTCCGTCTCTCCACAACGGCGGCTGGCCGTCAGATCCTGCGGACATTAGGCTACAATGCCTATAATCTAGAGCCGCTCTATCTCCTGCCCCACCATGAGAACTTATCGATCGTGTAGATAGCATGCCACTACAAAAAAAAACATGAGTTCCGCTAATCCACAAAGGCGTAAAGCTGCCGCAAAACGCCACGCAATGATGCCATGCGAGGTAGCCCAAAATGGGGCCATTCAACTTTACACAGACGCCGATCAGTCTCCAAATGGTGCCGGTGTAGCTTGTCATGATTCCGAGTCAGACACCGCTGCAGTCCAACCGGCTTCGCCATGAACATACCGTCACTAATCTTGAACTCATAGCCATACGCCTTGCCACCATTCGCATAGTAGAACGACAGGATCCGGCTCCTTGCACCTATTATGTTTATAAGAAGTCGCAAGCAGCCTACACCGCCTGTCGCTCAGGGGGAACGAACTATGCCGTTATCAAGACCATTCGTGCTGAAGTCAGTCGCCTGCGAGGGGAGGGCTACACCACAATTGTCAAATGGATTCCTGTGCATGAAGGAATCACTGGAAACGGAAAGGCACACCGGGCCGCGCGTGCTGCAGCTCTTTCCACACCTTTGCCTGGGTTCACTGTCGTTTCCGCTTCCTGGGCCCCTGCCGCCTTTACACACCCGACGTCACCCCCTATGGATAGGGCCGAGACATGACACCGCGCACAGTGCTACCGCCGCAATGTTCTCCAGCATTTATCCAACCCAGAGAAACTATATCGCCGCCCACCCAGTACATATCGAAGGAGAGAGGCGGTTCTTCTTCACTGAACCCAGACCTGGCCAGCATTCTGTCACCAGCAAGGCTACATACACCTCATAAACCCACACTCATACCCGAGCTCTAAGTGCCCGTTCAGAGGTACGGCCGAACATCTTCTGTGGAGTTGCTCTGCCTCTGACACGATCCGAGAAAGGACACTACACTCCCTGGGCGGGAACCGACCTGGCACCCTGCAGGAGTGGCTCGGCCCGCCATCGCACATCGGGCCCAAGGACTCGCTCCCGCTTCGGCGTGCTTTTCTGGACTTATTCAGGGAAAAAGGAAGGGCCAGGCCGCCTCCTTGCAGAGCCGGCCTCGTGTCGCGTTTGTCACCGAACTGGGGGGCGTGCTGGTGTTATAAGAGATGTAGCTGGAAGGCGCATGTCGACACAGCAACAAATTTTTAACTGCACTCGAATTCAAAACCTTCAAATAAAACTTGATCACACTAAAACATAGTGAATAAATACAAACACCAGTACAACTTAGTGTTTAATAAACACTAAACATGTTCTAATTTCCGCCTACGTTTGTCAGTGGTGGCTAATCCTCCAGTCAGGTGACCCTGGCCTACCCCGCTGAGACGCTACAAGGAAGAGTCACCTTACTGCCCTCGTCGTCACACATATGTTCCGGCTTGTATGTTATCTAAGGCATCCTCCTTGGGCTCGACTTGTCCCATTCCTAATTATGTGTCCCACAAATTCCCTGGCCTTGTAGCCTAGCTCACATTTGGTTGGCTATATCCTCAACCCTACGTCCTTGTCTTTGGCAATCACCAAGCAAACACTAGTCTTCTCCTCGTTTTTCCCCTTAGCCATCGTCTTTTGGCATACGTCACATGATTTTACATATCGTTTCACATCACTCTGCACTCCCATCCAAAAGAACTCTTCTGTTATCCTTTC